>NW_026067965.1:1081133-1090534 GCF_014885135.2 Alexandromys fortis
TACCTCTTTGATTTAATTGTAGTGGGGCGATCTGCTCTCGGTGTTGCGCGCTGGTCCCTGCCGCCTGCGACCTCTGCTGCCGCGCTGGTCCCCTCCAGTCTTGGCGGCAGCCGTCGTTGCCTGCCTGTGCGCCTCCCAGCTCCGTCTGCCGGCGCGTGCGCCTCCCAGCTCCGTCTCTCTGTTTGCTTTTCTAATGCCTTTGATGAGCTCTCTTGTTTGCTTTGAATTTCTGAAATTCTACTCCTTTCCCAGTGAGGGATGAGACGCCCTCTTAATGTTCACCCGACTGTTAACTTCTGTAGTAAACGTCTTTCAGAAAAATGACACTCTTCATGCCTGGAGAATGAGGTAAGGGGAGATAAGTGACTTATCCCAAGGTCACACTGCCCCCAAGCCAAGCACTGGGAGCCGCACTCAGCTGGTCTCTTGCTGAGCCCACGGATGGATGTGTTGATCACATTGGGGAACAGGTGTCCAGGAATGGCCACTGTCTTCTGCGGGATGCTGATCAAAACCCTATTCCAAGCCAAACGGAATTGGGGGGGGGGCGGGGAATCTGCTGCCCCAAATGGAAAATACTTTCCAGATTAAAGATACTGGGGTTAGCCGGGCGGTGGTGGCGCACACCTTTAATCCCAGCACTCGGGAGGCAGAGGCAGGTGAATCTCTGTGAGTTCGAGACCAGCCTGGTCTACAGAGCTAGTGCCAGGACAGGCTCCAAAGCCACAAAGAAACCCTGTCTCGAAAAACAAAACAAACAAACAAACAAAAAAAAAGATACTGGGGTTATCTGAGAAGAGATAATGGGGTGCTGAGTGTATTATGTCATCTTGTCCTAAAATTTGATTCAGTTCTATGAACTTAATCTTAAAAACAACTGCCAGACACTTTTCTATTGCTTAAAGAATGCCACAGTTAAACAAGAAGCAGGATGCCCTCTATCAGGAAACTTTTGCCTCTCAGCTATGGAGCTTCTGAGACAATCCCCTACCCTGGCCCGAGTCTTCAGTGAACTGTTAGGTTTATTTACCTGCCCTGAATGTAGCTCCTGAAGGTTATGTCAGGAAAATTCTCTGCTTGTTCAAGTCTATCACAAAACTATCCCATAAGACACTGCCGCACAGACCACGGCTACCCCCGTCGAAGGCTGAGAGCTGTCCGCTCAGTTTCCTTTTCTGCTGACACTGTCCACTAAATATGGGACCTCTGTGATCAAATGAACCAGCTGTGATCAAAACATCAGCATGATTAAAGCCCATGTTTGGGATGCCCTCCATTTTCCCTCTAATCTTTGTTTCTCCCCGAATCCCACCCAGGAAGCCCTGTTACATCTAGTCATTGTGTCTCTTTGAAACTCCTTAGGGATTTGGCTGCCTCTTGGCCTCCTTGCTTTGGGGTAGCCTTCCTGATTTGGAGGAGCCGTGTTCTGAGGTTTTGAAGACACGCCTTCCTCCTGCTGGCCTGCAGCTGTAAATTATTTGGAGAAAGACCGCAGAGATAACTTGCTGTTCTCACCTCAAGTCGACCGGTAGCTACTGTCAACAGAACTTCCCAAGGATGCTGCTGACCAGGGTCTCCTGGCTGGGCTGCCGTCCCTTTACAGTCTCCTACTGCAATCTCCCTTTTTTATCTGCTTTCTGTGTTGTGTTTGTGGAGGAAGTTTCTGTGTGTGGTCCCATGAGGAGGAAGCTTCGGGCTCCATTTCTCTGAAGGTAGACTATCTAAAGTATTTGGACTCGTGTGTATGGGACATCTGCCTATCGCTTCCAATGTGTCGTTGATTCTAATTTAGTTACATCAGTGCAGACTCATGAATTCATCCGTCACTTTTGCTGTGGGTTTTGTCGCATGTTGCTTGCATCATTACTTGGACAAGTCATCACTTCTTCAATAGTTTCCTTGAAAACCAAACGTTTTAAATTTTAAACAATTTTCTTACGTTTTTAAATCACTGTTCTGATTTCTCTGGATCTATATGTTACAATACGTTATCTGAGCTGTTGTTTAGCTCCCTCACTATAGCTACAGCGATGTGAAGGCCGTCTCCTCTTGACTGATCCCACCATGTAGGATTCATCCTAATACCTGTCGTATGTCAGTGGCAAAGACAGGGACTATCCCATAGACCTCTGACACCTCTTAGCTCGCAAGCAGACTCCTTTCAGGCTTTGCTTGTGACTCCACCAAACGAGACTATGAATGAGTCTTTCCCCATCTTCTCCATCTTTCCCCAACATTGGAACTGGTTAGTGTTAAGGTCAACCTGACACAGCTCACCGTCACCTGGGAAGAGAGAATTGGCTCCAGGGCGTTTCTGTGGGATGTTGTCCTGCTTGCTAACTGAAGTGGGAGAGCTCAGCTCTCACATCAGGTGGTGCCATCCCCCCACAGGTGATCTTGGGTTGTATAAGAAACCAAGTTGACCAAGCCATAGAGAGGGTAATGTAAGCTGAATTCCTCCATGGTTCCGTCATCAATGGAGTGTGACCTGAAAGTGTAAGCTGAAATAACCCTTTCCTCCCCAGGTTGCCTTTGTCCAGTATCGTATCACAGCAACAGTTAGAAAACCAGGGCAGTGTCCACTCCCCATCTCGTCTCACACATCTGATGAACGACTCCTGAATCTTGCCCAGACTCTTAACCCGTGGTGCCGCTGCTGGAGTCTTGGTTCTCACGTCTCTCTGGCCAACCCTGAGCTTTCTCATCGCCTCTGGTGTTCACACTCCAGTGCTTCCAACCCCTGATTCTGGATTTATTACCCTGGAAAGCAGCCTTGGCAGCAGCATCCGTGCTGTGCTTACAGACCTCTGTTGGCTTCAGTCGCCATGGACTGAGTCCAAATTCTTCACATGGAATTTGAAGCCATTCAGAATCTAGACCCTCTTGTCTCCCTTGCCCCGTTCTCTATCATGTCCCAGAGGCCTCGTCTAGCATTTAAATCTCAAATATTCTATGCTCTCTCCAAATTCAAGAGCATCCTCCCCTTGCCTTTTCAAGAGGTTCTGTCTCAGCAGAGGTACCATCTTATCTTTATTTTACTAACAAGGACATCAGAGCACACAAACAAACTTGGGACCCAGAGTCGTCTTTCTGATCTTAAAAGGAGTACTCAGGTGAGTTCATGAGGAACTGAGGCAGGGAATCACATGGCTATTTGCTGTTGATGATTTGAGATCTTGGGCCCTTCCTACCAAGTCTGGTATTGTTTGAAGTATTGTAGACAGATTCGAGGTGGGGGTGGGGGGACTAAGATTCAACCAAGAACATGAAATGTACAAGAAACCAGGATGGAAATCATAAAGAAAGCCAATTGTATGACCTATGGCTTCTACCAAGCTGGGATCAAACTTCTATGTCTCAAAGTCCTATGAGGGCAGCATACGGATATTCAAGTTGAAGGACAGGCAGGACCCATGCACTTCTTATCACCCAAGAGCCCTCCTGTTGGAGGGTGGTGGTTCTCTGCAAGCCCAGAGTGCTGTCTGTGGTTACTTAGGTGTGTGTGCATGTTTTCATCCTTACACTAGAACCAGTTAGATTTCAAGACTGCCGAGAGTTTACCTAGTAGGATGTGTCTCACAGTTCTTTCCTGGGCTAGCAGGACACAGGAGGAGGGACTTCCTGCTGCAGAAGATGAGCCACTAGAAAGGAGAGGATGGTCCTCTTAGAAGTCTATGAAATGGACAGGTCGGGTACCACGCAGGCCAGTTTGTAAGTCTGTTCACAGGACTGGAGCCATGTGAGGCTCAGATTGACTGGGAAGAATGACTCCTTCTGCTTGGAAAATATTAAGAGATAGTATTTAATCTAAAAAACAGAGTTAATTATGCCTTTGTACATGGTTTATTTTATTATTAGTTTTTGAAATAAGATTTCATGTAACCTAGACTGTCCTTGGACTTGATATGTAATCTAATACGACCTTGGACTTCTGGTCCTCCTACATCTGAACTTTCCCCCTACCCAGGACTGGAAATGTATATGTCTGCCACATCTGATTTATGCACTGTTGGGGGTCGAACCTGTAGGCTTCACGCTTGCTAAACAAGCACTCACCAACTGAGCCAGCTGGAGACCTATAGACATACGCACTATCACATTTGAGTCTTGCACTAAAGAAGGTATATCTTTAAAGTGTGTGTGTGTGTGTGTGTGTGTGTGTGTGTGTGTGTGTGCGCGCGCAGCTGTGTTTCTTGGGTATGTTTCTCCCTCTTTAGTTCTTTTTCCTAACACAGAACCTGAAGCAAAGGTCCATCTCAGAACCAATGTTCTTAAAACGACATAAGACTGGCTGAGATGTGGTTTAACACGGGCTGAGTTTGGGTTGAACCAGATTTTATCTGAGTAACCATGGGGTTCGCTACTACAGGGACTGACTGTTATAGAGCATCACTACAGAGGAGTGTCCAGGAGTGATGGGATGGGGTTTGGTGGGTTTATCAGTGAAAAGGCAACTGAAGACAATGTCTGCCCTTCCACACCCAGAGCCCATCAATATCCAGTAGCTCAGCAGAGAGGGGTATGGCCCTATGAGCTATGACTGGCTGCTAACAGACGCCATCTTGTGTGGGCTCATTGCAGGTAGATGCAGCTGCCATGAAATCATTATATGTTGTTGGCTGTGCCATGCCCAGAAGGTAGAGGAAAGGGACTTGTGGGGAGGAAGGAAGTAAAAAAAAAAATGATTAAAAAAGTTTCCATAGAATGTGTGGAGTGTGTGTGTGTGACAGTAACCAGAATGTTCTATTTCCATGTATGAAGTTGTCAAAGAACAACACTAAAAGCTATAAAATAAGTAACTAACCACTGATGAGACTGGATTCGCCTTTACGGGATAAGAAGTATAGCCAGTGATTCGGATGGAAGAGAAGGAACCAGAACAGACAGGTGAGGTCTCCCTGCAGGAAGGACAACAGGTTGGGCAGGAAGGAGGGACCAGGCACTGCTCTGACTGAGGACAACACCCTTTGCTGAACCCACCTGTGAAGACACACCACTTAACAGCTGCCAAGTCCAAGGCCCCACACAACAGACTGGAAACTCAGAAGATCCCTGCGGAAGTCGTGATGAGCTGGGGGAGTTCACTGGAGTCAGCAGGACAAAGCAGTTGGAATTTTGCAGAGTGCTAGAGCAGCAGAAAACACTCTTAAAGAGTTGGGGGAAAGATTTACATGATTTGGTAAGTGGGTATCATCATTTTTTAATACATGACCCTGAAGCCAAAGCCGTACGGGAAAGTCACAAAAGGCCAGGAGGTAGGAAGCTGGTGAAACCGTGCCCTTGCTCATGGTTTTTGACTTCCGTGTAGGGATTAGCTGTTACAGAGCCACTACAGGGACTAGGTGTTATAGAGCGTCACTACAGAGGAGTGTCCAGGAGCGATGATGGGCTGGACTTCAAGAGCCTGGTCCCATGCCTTGCTGTAGGATGAACAGCCAAATGCCAGCTGCTCCCAAAGTTCTTCTTTGTTTTCTGTTTCCACGGTGTCTGGGCTGGCCAGCTGGTGGTTACCAACCTGACAGGAGTTAGGGTAGCTGAGGCAGAGCAAAAAGGGAGAGAGAACTGAAATGGGAAAGGCCCGAAACACTAGGCTCAACCTCCTAGTGATCAGGAAAATGCAACGGCAAGCAGCAATGCGATATTCGTGTTTTCAAAAGCTTTATTCATTTTGTTATCTGTGTGTGAGGGTTCTGAACCCAAGAGGCCAGAACGAGGTCCCTGATCCATTGAGCTGCAGTTACAAGTCTGGCATGGGTGCGGGAACCACGCTTGGGTCCTCTGGAGAAGCAGCAAGGGCTCTTAACTGTCCAGCCTCTCACCCGGCCCATTAACGCTGTAGCTCTTCATTCAACAGAACGAGGCTGAAAACACCTAGTGATGTTGAGTGCTCTTCCACGACTGCTAATGACGAGACTTCCTGGGGAGGCATTAGAGGGTGATAGCTTTTAAATTAAAAATACATGTGCCGCATGCTCCATTAGTCCCCAGTCTCTCCGCTAAGAACATGCGAAATAGTGCATGGGAAGCACACTTGCTGCCAGCATCTTTACAGCGTTTGAAACAGGCAGGTGGTGTTGAATGCCTGGATAAAAAAAGTATTATTATTCCCTCCCTCAGGAAGTTCACCTCTCTGTGCGCACACCAACTAAAAATGCAGCATTAAATGGTGGTTAATGAAAGTTCCTCGTGAGATAGATTGACTAAAAAATAGCAGAGTTTGCAAATACTATGAGGAACATAAACTTTAATAAAATAAGCCTAAATCAAAATTACAAAATTCTATAGAAGCAGGTATGTTTATAATTGTAGAAAAATCTGAATGAGTTGGGATTTCACCATGAGCTACGATAAGGGCAAATTCAAATCTATCACATATAATCAATCAAGATTAAAAACAAGAACTAGAAGCTGGACAGTGGTGATGCCTGCCTTTACTCCTATTACTCAAGAGGCAGAGGCAAGGGAAATCTCTTAATTCTAGGCCAGTCTGGTCTACAGGACAGCCAGGGTTACACAGAGAAACCCTGTCTTGAAAAATCATTTGAAAGAAGAAAAGACACTACCACCATCACTACAACCACCACCACCACCAAACCTCAAACCAAAAAACAAACAAACGTAAAAATAAACCCCTCCTGTCTCTTTCTCCTCCTCCTCTCTCTCTCTCTCTCTCTCTCTCTCTCTCTCTCTCTCTCTCTCTCTCTCTCTGCCTCTCTCCCTCTCTCTCTGTCCCCCCCTTCCCCCTTCCCCCTCCATAACCCCCAGAATAAACTTCAACCTCACCCTGCAAATAAATAAATAAATAAATAAAATAAACCCCTCAAAGATTGGGGTAAGAGAAGAGGTGAGAATTTGGCTGTAGTCAGCAATGTGTGAGTTTCTACAGAGATGATGCACACGTGTATTAGTATGTAGATATGTAGATGGTGTATCTATACATTCACATATGTAGAAGCCGTCTCAGGAGGAAGCCTAGGTATCTGTGCTCGTCAGAGACCAGGATCAATGCAGCAGCTTTTGGAAGTCCTCTGCGAACTGCCCATCGGCTCAGATGCAGAGCACTCCTCTCCTCAGGTCCACCTGGCTGGCCCAGGCCTGTGGGTTTATTTGGCTTTATCGTTGCCTGATTTTTCACAACAAAAATAGCATGCAGCCATGACAGGACATGTGGGAGATGCAGAAAAAACAAGGGGGAGATCACCAAATCTCCACAGTGCTACAGCACATCTGTAACTGCTCATTAAGATGTACTCACCTTCAGACTCTTCCTAGTGTGTACCATACCTGGACCTAATCATATGACACGTATTGCATCGCATATATGGATTTCAATATCGTTGTCATAACTATCAATATTGTATTTGTTCATTACAACACTTATAAAGGGATGGTAGAAAATTCGGAGGTGGGAATGAAAATCAAAATGGAAATATAACAAATCACCCAGGTTCCCATGTGGATGTGAGGAGTCCGATGGCTCTGTGCACTATTGCTTTTTATTATTAGAAAACAATTTCCCTTGAATGGCATTTTACTAATGTTTGCTGTAAGGACTATTGTTTTTTAGGAAAATTGCTTTTTATTATTAGAAAACAATTTTCCCTGAATGGCATTTTACTAATGTTTGTTGTGTGGACTATTGTTTTTTAGGAAAATTGAATGACTCAAAATAACAAGCAAGAAAACCTGATGTCCTATAACAAAGAAAGCCTGCAGGTCAGTGCTGCCCGCCCTGCTTTTGCGTTGGCTTTTTATCTGAGTATCGTTTCAAGGAAATTTCTTCCTAAGGGAATAAGGACAGTGAATGTTCTAAGCTTTTGTTGATGTGCAAATACTGTTTCTTTGGACTAGCAAACAACACGGAGCCCTGCTTTGTTTCTCTCTCCAGTCCTAAGATCTGACCTCATCATTCTGTTCCCTGGCACCAATCTCCCAAGATGCTAAAATCAACATTTTTGTTCCCTTCATTGCAACATTTTGTTTTCCCTTATAGGAAACTGACCAGATATTCTGAGATCTTGGTTTTCTTTTTCTTTTTTTTTTCTTTTTTTAATTTGAGACAAAGTCTTGTGTAGCCCAGGCTGACCTTGAACTGCTAATCTTCCTATTGTCATATGGCAAGTGCTGGATTCACAGGCATGTCCCACTTTGCTCTGCCTCTACAGTACCAAGAAAATACTTGACCCGTTGGACTACACCCCACCTAAACTTATTCAGCCAGTCTTACTCTTGCTTATGAATGCCCAACCTTAGCTTGGCTTGTTGCTAGGCAACGTTTCTTAACTTACAGTATCCCTTCTCTCTTTTGCCTCTGCATTTTTATCTTTCTATATTCCTTTCTTTACTTCTTGCTCCATGGCTTGCTGTGTAGCTGGGTCCTGGCCCCTGGAGTCCTCCTCTCCTCCTCCTCCCTTTTCTCCATCCTTGATGGTCTCTTCCCAGGTTTCTCTTTCTATTTATTTTCTCTGCCTGCCAGCCCTGCCTATCCCTCTCCTGCCTTGCTATTGGCCACTCAGTTCTTTATTAGATCAATCAGGTGTTTTAGACGGGCAAAGGAACACAGCTTCACAGAGTTAAACAAATGCAGCATAAAAGAACGCACCACATCCTTGCATCATTAAACAATTGTTCCACAGCATAAACGAATGTGACACATCTTCAACTAATATCCCACAGCAGCTCTTTGTGTGCTTCTATGAGAAAACATGTTTGTGCCATGCACGGCTTGTCCTTGTGGTTGTATACAAATTGAACTCATGTGAACGTCACTCATGTGCTATTTCTTAGTTCTCAAAGTATAAATTGTCTGATGCTCAGAATAAAGTTACATATTGCGGGAGACTTTTCTTCTGCTTCATTTACATTTATCGGTGGTTCCATTCTCCCAGATCCCAAAGCCTCTCTAGCAGTGATACTATCAAGCTGAAAATTATTATTAACCACATCATCTATATTTCTTTTATTTATTCTTTTTTTTTTTGCCATGGGAAGGTCCTTCTTGAATGAAAACAGTGATAGAAGCTCGATTTTCCTCTGATTTAAAAAGAATGTGCTCCAGCAAAGACTGGTCCAAGACACCAGGCCTCCCCTGGCTCCATTTGAAAGAGGAGATGGGAAGGCGCCAATGCAAGACTTTCTCCAACAACATGAAAGGCAACATGACATCACCAGAATCCAGGGATCCCGAAATAAGAAGAATTGTACACCCTACTCCAGAAGAATTAGAAGAAACCGACTCAAAAGTGAATTATATGAAAATAATAGAAGACCTTAAGCAGGAGGTGAAAAACTGCCATAAACAATTAGAGATTACAAACAAAAAGGTAGAGGAAATGAATAAATCGCTCAAAGATACCCAAGAAAACCAAGAGAAACAAGAAAAAGCAATCAAACAGGTAAGG
>NW_026067965.1:1096242-1102882 GCF_014885135.2 Alexandromys fortis
GGGGGGAGGGGAGGAGGCGGAAATCTTTTTTTTTTTCAATAAAAAAATTATATATATATAAAAAAAAGAATGTGCTCAAGCTTCTTTGCCAGCGGTGATACTACACTCACCATCAATTTTTTTTTAATTTTTATTTTGTTTCATGCTTTTTGTCTTGGTAAAGATATTTCCTTTCTAAGTTGCAAACAATGTTTTGGTTTTTCCCTATTGTCTTTCAATCAGAGTTTTATGTTTCATTTCTGTATCAGTTACGTTTCTCACTGCTGTGATCAACAATGAGAGAACCTTTATTCTGGCTCACAGGGTGAACGTATGGAGCATCTTGGTGGGGGAGGCATGGCGACAGAAGCAGGAGGCAGCTGCTCGCCTTGCTTCCACAATCAGGAAGCAGGGAGCAGACATGAGGTGGGGGCATGTGAAAAACCTCCAAGTTCAGACTCCTTCCCCAGTGACTTACACCCCACCATTAGGTTCCTTCTCCTCAAGGTCCCACAACCTTACAAAACAGAGCCATCAGAAAGGGACAAGGGCCCAAACTTGTGAGCCCGTGGGCTTCACACTCAGGAGGCCACAATAGCATTGTTGACTGTCTTCTCCTTTGAATGTTCATATGGCTTCTCTCCTTTAAAGAGGAAATTATAGTTTACAAAATAGTGAATCACATCACTTTCTCAAAATAGATCATTTTTATGTTAATACAACATTTTCTTTCCGGAGTAAGTGGAAAGCATCAGTGTTCTATTTATTCTAACACATTGATGGATCATGTTTGCTAATATGTAGCTTAGGTTTTTTTTTGTGTGTATGTTTATGTGTAAGGCAGAGTTGGAATTTTCCCTTGCTGTTTCATTTTTCTCAGCTTAAGTTATTCTAGCTTCTCAAATAATTGAGAAAATTTCTATCTTCTAGAATAGTTTATGTAAGCTTTTGAAAACAAATTCTCTTTGTATTTAGGTATGAAGTCCTATCTATCTATCTATCTATCTATCTATCTATCTATCTATCTATCTATCTATCTATCCATCCATCCATCCCTAGCTATCTAGCTATCTCCCTACGTGTGCAAATGCCTGCAGTTTAGTAGATATTATGAAATGAAAGTTTTAAGTGAAATGTTTTATAAATACAGGACATTGGCACTTTTATCATCGCTGCTTGTAATAAGCGAAGACCTGAAAACCTGGAACTATTAACTGCTCTGAAATGTTCCACTAATCAGTCTGGTAGATTTCCCCTCCTTTCCCCCACAGGACTGGGTCTGGCTTCCTCTGGCTTGTTAAATCAAGATGATAAGCGTAGATGCCTAAAGACAGCAGCAACACGTTGTACTGTGGGTGCCAGCAGCCTGGGTGTGGAGTTTCTTACGGAGGAAGGCAAAGAAGTAGACAAGGCCTCAGTTCCTAATTTCCCATTCAGATTTAATTGTAAAGAAGATCCCTACAGGTCTTTAGAAGGTTTTGCTTTTTTAGGTTGATGACACAAATGGTTTGTATATGTGTGAGAGAGTGGGAGGAGGGAGGGAAGGAGGGAGAAGAGGAAGAAGGAAGGGAGGAAGCGTCTCACACAATGTAAGAATGTTCACCGGGGATGAATTAGAAGCTCCAGAAAGCAAACCATTGCCAACTAAATAGTAATCATGGGCCTAACCTGCTTAGGTCACCTCTTCCTTTCATAAGCTGGGTGAGTTACAGATGAGGAAACCAAAACCATGCACCGGTAAGACAAACCCTGGATTTTAAAGCTCATTGTTATTCTGCTTCGTTTCTCAAAAATCCTCCCGTCATTCTTTAGGGTCACAAGATTTGGTGACAGGTGATACCACTAAGATGAAAGTTCTGTCCTTTGACTCTGGTCCTGTGATCTGTTACCATATTACTCCGCCTGTGTAGCAAACCCATTTTGCAGTTATGTTTTATTAACAAGTGAAAGCGTCGCAGTGATGTTGTGGAAGATACTACAAGATGCCCCCACAAGAGGTTTCCTTTCCCTAAGCAATGATTTGTGTCTGGGCTGAGGCCATGTGGGTGAATTCAAGACTCCCCAGCCTCCCTGACACCGTGTGAGTGCACACTGCCTGTGGACGTGGAGGTGGTAGCCCAGCTTTGGGAGCATTCTGAAGCCGGCATATCTATGACCCTCCTGGTTTTGATGGGTGGAGGTGGAGTTACGCTGGGTGTTTCTGGTTTCAAGGAAACTCTGGGCGTGGAGTCAATGGCTGGCAGGACAAGAAGTCAAGAACCTGGAATCTTGCATGATTTGAGCAATAAACAAACTGTGTCCTGATATAAGATTTTGGAGAGGGTCAAGTGTGGGGATGCACACCTCAATCCCACATGGCGGAGGCTGGCTTTGAAGAATTAAAATTTGACTCCAGATTTGGGCTTCATGGTGAAACCAAAAAAAAAAAAAAATCCTGGTTTTGCTTACTGTTTTCTTTGCCACAGCCAAGCTTAATTCTAACTAAAGCAAATCCTTACAAAAGGAAATTTTGAAGTAGTTATCCCAAATTCATTTCTTTCTGAAATTGAAAAAAAAAAAACCAAACATTTGCTAAAACTATAGCTATTTCTTCATTATTGTTTTTCTTTGGAAGTTGGAATGGAGCCTAGAAATGATGTCTTGGGGTTTTAATGGTTTTTGATGGTTTCTGTAATGAAAAGCAGAGCTCCTGGAGAGGTTTTTAGAAGCCCGGGATGAATGGACTACAAACCAAAGCACGAAGCACAAAAGGCCTGTCCTTGGTCCTCTTCCTGCAGCGAGAATGGGGCAGCATTTATTCTCTTTCAAATCCGCTTCCCGGCTCCGTGCTGCACGGCAGCGGTCAAATTGACTGGTAGCTCCTGCCCCGCTCGCTGATGACAGAAAAGGTTTTTCAAAAGCATATCTGCCTTTTCTCCTGTCCCCGTGAAAGCTCGTCGGATGCAACCATTCTTGTTTAGCTGAGCAATATATACTCTCTGTGGACAAAAGGGTAAATTCTCTAACATATTTCATGGAGATTTGGTAAGCTCAGCTTCATGCCAAGGGTTTCCTGGACTAGACAATGAACTATTTTCAGGGACTTCGCTCTTCTGCAGAGATAATAGATCCAGGAGAACACACCATTGTTTCAGTTGGATCGCACAGCCATTTCAACCGCCGAATGACATAGAATCCATTAGGAATGATGTTGGAGTTGTAGAGATGGCTCAGTGGGTAAGAGCACGTGTGCAAAAGAGCCAGGGATGCTACAGTGCACCTGTAACCATGCTGCATTAGTGGGGGTGGGGGCTGCAATGCACTTGTAAGTTTGCTGCACTAGTGGGGGCTGCAGTGCACCTGTAACCTTGCTGCATTAGTGGGGGTGGGGGTTGCAATGCACTTGTAACCTTGCTGCATTAGTGGGGGTGGGGACTGCAGTGCACTTGTAACCTTGGTGCATTAGTTGGGGTGGGGGCAGAAGATAGAAGGCTCCCTAGGGCTTGCTTGCTACCAGTGTAGCTCCAGGCTCAGTGAGAGACCCTGTCAAGGAAATAAAGCGAAGAGGGATAGAAGAGGACACCTAGTGTCACCTAGTGTCCTCTGCTAACTTCCACACTGCATGTGCATCCTTACACCCACAGGGGCGTGTATGCCAAGCATACTCACACATGTAAAAATAAATAAGAAAAGTAAATGATGGTGACGATGTTATAGATAACATATATTTAGTGAAAAACACACACACACACATAATCAGTAAATGCATTATGTCTGAGAAGCAAAGAGGCAAACATAAATTCAATATTCCCAGAAACAGCTGAGTAAGGCTTTGGGACACGGTTTCCAAACTGGAGGGTGCATGGAAATCACCCTGCTGTTGACTGGGCCCCTCCCGAGGTTCTGATGCAGGGTTCTGGAAAGCTGAATTTCTAATAAAGAGCCCAGTGGCTGGTGTCAGGGGTCCTGGGACCAGCCGTGGGCACCACAGACTAGCATCACCCTTTGAACACCGGGGACGAGGATCTTTCAGAGACTCCCATAGCATCACCCCAACTCTCAGTGAGGGCTTCAGAGTCTTTCACAAGACCACAAGAAAGGGCCTCTTTAGACTTTTCTTTTTGCAGCTTCCAATCAGAGGCAGGTGGAACGGGTTATTCTGGTTCCTCAGGCCAGACCACCACGCTGATTTTGGAGTTCTAACTCGATCCCCAGGTGCTCTGGCCTCAGTTTCCTTTTGTCCCTCTGCTTCCATTTTTCCATCTGCATTCGCTCTTCTGATGGCTTCTTCCAGTTCCATGGCTGGAATACCACACTGTGCTGAAAAGTTATGAGTTAGTTGTATTCCCCAGATGCACAACAGACTCATAGAACCCCCTCCCTGTCAGCATTGCCTCTGGGATGTCTAATAGGCACCCCAAACTTAACACACTGAATACCCAGTTCACTTCGGGCCTCTTCTGCACACTTCCCTTCCTGGTGAGTGACTGCAGTATCAGGTCTTAACATGCCAAGCTGAAAAGAACGCTAAGGTTTCTCAATGAGTGATGTCAGGTGTTCCTTCAGCATATTCCCAGAGTCCCGCCTTGTCTGGTGACTCTTCTGGCTTCTCTGTCCTATCGGGAAGTGACCTGGCCTCCTCGGTGGTCTCATCTTCATCCAGATCTTTCCTGCAGTGACACAAGGCAGCCTTCAAAATTGTGTGTTGTATCACTTATTTTCTCAAGAGCTTGTTTTACCCAAAGGGGGAAAAAAATAAGACCTTAAAACAGACTACGGGAGTCTAAGTGTATTAGTTTCTATTACCTTACACGTTTACTTCCACCTCCTCTTCCTCTTCCTCCTCCTCCTCCTTCTCCTTTCTTTTCCTGCTTCCTCTTCCTCCATCACCTTCTTTTCAGCTCCACCTCACCTGCCTTGCTCTTCTTATAAAATCCTAGGCACATTTGCCCTTGCTCTCCCTTTCCAGATACCTGAGTGGAAGTGTTTGACTTCCAGATGGTCAAGCCACCAGGTTTTCTGTACTGCTTCCTTAGAGTGGTCTTTCGCGAAGTACCTAGTGTCAGTGGACAAACTGGATGATGCAGACTCAACAGAGTTGCAGTGCCTGGAGGGGACTAGGCAGTGAGAGACACGGTTTACACACACAGGGTGGTTCTTTATGGAGCCATGCTGGGGTAAAGTGTGGAAAAGCCAAATCACCTAGACTCTAGATTCTGGATGGAAATACTCTCTCCAGGGATGTGAACCACATCACTGACAGTATTCTCATCATCAGTGGGGCTGTCCAGACCACACAGGAAGAAGGGCCAGAGGCCACCCTTGGAAACTGGCAGAACCTGTTAATGAGCAGATCTAAAGATAGCAGGGATGGTCAACCGTCTGCCAGGTGAGCATCGCCCAGTTACTAAGTCTATCAGTGCCAAAATATGGCAGATTCACTTTAAAAAAGTGAAATGTATTTATGCCCAATAAATAAATCTGAAATTCCAGATTGGATCATACCAATTTTGTAATAAATGTAACTATCCCTTCAAACAACAACATCAACAACCAAACAAGCAAAGCTCTACTGGACAGGGTGCCACAAGTCACATTTGACCAAGGTCCTATTATTTGGCCCATGTCTTTAACCCGCTAGAGAAGGACTTGTTTAAGGTGTGAGTTGAAATCTGGGACTAACTTCTGCAAATCTGCTTGCCAAGCTGCCTACACACTCTCTAGTTAGGGTGTAGATTCAGTTCCTTTTGTGATGTGGGACATGGCAGACTGAGATGTTCACCTAAGTTTACAACTGGTGAATTTTCTCCTCTTCCTCTAAGCTAGTCCAGTTTGCTTTGTGGAATGATGGCTTTTTTCTTTCCATTTCACTTGGATGAATAACATATATGCAAGTTAATCTTTTCCACCCATGGCGGTGGGACTTGTCCTTACTTAGTTTTACCTCCCAGTGTAAAGCTGGCAAGCTTTCTTCGTTGTAGACCAATCAATGTATTTCATGGTTTTGGTTGCCATCAAGAATGGATTTCTTTTTCTTAATCTTGCTTTAACAGGTATTGCTAGTGTCAAGAGACACAACTGGTGTGAAATACGTTTTCTGGGGCTTGATTCTTGTCTGAACAGTCTTGCAGAAATGCTTGGAAGTTTATTAGTTGGTCACTTTGGTTTTTTTTTCTTTCAGGCACATATTCTACGAGTAATGATGTCTTTATTTTTTATTTGTTCTCCATGATGAGGATTTGTGACCACAACAGAGGAACTAGGAAGAGAAAAGGGCCACTAGGATTTTTTGCAGGAATGTAAGATCGATTTAGTGTCGTAAAATGCATTAACACGGTTCAGTTGGCAGGTGTATTTAATCAATTTGCACGTCTTCTTAAATTGGAAGTCAAGATTATAAACATATATGATGTGGGAGTGATTTCTTATTAATAAAGAAACTGCCTTGGCCCATTTTATTGGATAGAAAATTAGGTAGGCGGAGTAGACAGAGGATTCTGGGAAAAAGAAGCTGAGAGAGAGTCGCCATGGTTCTCCCGCTCCAGACAGACGCAGGTTAAGATCCTCCCTGGTAAGCCAGCTCGTGGGCTACACAGAATATTAGAAATGGGTTAGAACAATATGTAAGAGCTAGCCATAAGGAACTGGAACTATCCGGGCCAGGCAGTGTTTGAAAGAATAC
>NW_026067965.1:1105417-1124760 GCF_014885135.2 Alexandromys fortis
TATATTACATTTTAAAAATACATAGCATAATTCTTTATCGATTCTTTGGGGATTTCACATCGTGCATCCCAGTCCCTCTCACCTCCCAGCTCCATCTCCCCCACCACATACCCCTGCATTGTTCTCCCAAAAGAAAGCCCTCCAAAATTAAATAAAAACAAATGAAAAGACTGCATGACTCCTCTGTCTTTCCTGTCTCTCCATCGTCTCTTCATGCCTCCTAGTGGCACTGGGAGCTGAGGTGTGTCGTGAAGTACATCTTTTTGTCCGATTAACCCCACCCACAAATGTTCATCAAAATGACTCATTTGGTTCAAGGCCTCTGGCCTCTCGCTCGCCATCCTCACTGGGTCTTCACCGAAACTCCTCTCAGATGTCCTGCTGTTTCCCCAAGTTACGGATGACCTTTGGGGCTAGCTTTCCTATGCTGATGGTGAGGGCTGCAGCCATCTCACCTGAGTGGGTGTGTACACACACACACACACACACACACACACACACGCAAAATTAGTAAATAAAAATGTAATATATGACATTCAGGCCCGGGCTGCTGCTGAGGAAATGTCTGGGCCCGTGGGCCTACCACAGCCAGGGTCTGTGTTGATTTCTGTGGTCCATGTTGCCACCACAGGCCAAATGGATGCTCACGGTCTAGGCTGCTGCCTGTGCCATGCAAATATAAGGGGCCTGTGCTGCCACATGGGGCCATGGTGTCATTTGGGCCCAGGCTGCTGCTAAGGGCCATGTCTGGGGCCAGGGCCCGACATTAGCCAGGGTCCAAGTTGATGTCTGTGGATCCTGTTATCATCAAGGCCGTGAGAATGCCCAGAGTCTGGTTGACTATCTGAGACCATGTTGGTTCTCTAAAGTCAGAGGACAACTCCCAAAGAGTTGGTCTCTCCTTCCACAATGTGGGTTCTGGGAATCGAACTCAGAATTTTTAGACTTGGCATTTAGTGTCTTTATCTGCTGAACCATCTTGCTTATCTAAGGACTACATCTCTACCTAGATTTATTTATTGTTATTTTATATCTATAAGTGTTTTGACTGCATGTGTATATGCTCACCATGTGCATGCTGGTATGCTAGGAAGCCTGAAGGGTTCCAGTTGGAGCCCCTGGACTGGAGTTGCAGATAGCTGTGAGCTGCCATGTGGGCACTGGGAATGGAATCTGGGTATTCTTCAAGAGCATCCAGGGTTCCTAACCTCTGAGGCATCTCTCCAGCCCCAGAAATACATTTCTATTGTCTTTAATTTCAAGGTGTCAATGTATTTTATAGAAGACATGTCTTTGCCTGTGTCTCTGTTCTTATTAAGCCAAGAAAAGCAAAACCAGGTTGGCCTCCTGTTTGTTCTCATAGAGTCTTGTTCATCAATTCCTTTTGCTTTCTGCAATTGAAAATTATATCTCTTATCTCTATTGAAAAGTGCATAGGATCTGCAATGAACAATTCAAACACTGATTACTGTAAAGACGAATTGATGTCAATGAAAATCCTTTCGAAAGTAAAACCCCAAGCAGACTTTGCTTTTTTGCCGGCCTCCTGATTTACACCACAGTTTCCATGGACACAGTATGTAAATCTAGGTCTCTGTAGTTAACACTGATTTCTTTTCTTGTCTTTCACGTGTTTATCACTATTACTGTATGTGTGTGGGCGGATGCAGGCCAAGACATTCTAACGGAGGATGGACAACTTCAGGGAGTCAGATCCAATGCAGGTCCCAGTGTCCCGACTGACACACTTGATCCTCGGATTTTAAGCCTTTTGTTTGAAGGCCTCATGTCACAGGCTTGCCTCTACATTTGGGCTGCTTGTCCTGGTGCTGTCTCCACTACACGGCACCCACTGAGGTTACAAAAGGTTGTCCTCAGCCCACAGTCTTCCTCAGCGCAGGCATCCATCCCCCTTTCCTCAGTCAGTTTCCACTCCTTTTTTATAAGTCGAATCAAGCCGTCATTCTGTAATATACGCTGATAGTACGGTGTACCTTTTCACTTGCGGGTCTCACTATAATTTACAGTTCTATGTTGTTTTGTGTGCAGTCCACTGTCTTTCATTCATTAATCTCTAAGTTTTATGTGTGTGGGGGGGGGTCTGTGTTTTGATGACCATTGTTTCTCCAACGTGACATTTGTTTAAATGAGCAAAGTATCTCCGAAATATGAACTAGCACAGCCACACTCATGTCAGCGTGAACTGACGTCGGTGTGGTACCAAGTCCCGACCATCAGCTGAAGAGTTTCTCTTGAATGTGTTGTCATGAGAGTGACGAGATTTTCCAAGTAATTCTCAATGGACATTGGACTTTTAGAGAAAATTGCTGTTTTCCCATTGTTCTAATGAGAAGGCTATTGTTTAACCGATGACAAATAAGGTTTCAGGATAGAATGTTTTTTGAGCCATTGAGCTTTTGTGGCACCCAGTTTTTAGGTAGGTTGTTAGACCCAAGTATTACACTAAGATGCTGGTTCTCAACCTGCAGGTCACGACCCCTTCAGGGGTTGAATGACCTTTTCATAGGGATCACCTAACACCGTTGGAAAACACAGATATTTACATTATGGTTACAGTAGCAAGATTACAGTTATGAAGTAACAATGAAAATAATTTTGTGATTGGGGGTCACCACAGAATGAGGAACTGGATTAAAGAGGCCCAGCATCAAAAAAAATAAAAATTAAAAAAAAAAGAGGCCCAGCGTCAGGGAGGTTGAGAACCATTGCTCTAAGGGGATGTTTATGGCTTATTACACAGATTAGCTTATATGCAATTAGAATGTACTGCCATTAATTCACCAGTCACTTGGAAATTTATTTGTGGCAGTATGTTAGAACTAGCTCATACTGGTTGGAATGTCAATTTTTCAGAAATTTTATAAGCCATGTGTGAAACCCTCGGTAGTTTGGCATCAGCCACAGTGGGAGTTTTATACCATGGAAATTGGCAAAGGCTGAAACTAAAGCGTTTTTCCCTTTCAGGGGCAGAGGATACTGACTATCCAGTATTTACCAGCATACCACTGGAGCGGGCCTGGATTATGCAAGATTCCTCTGGAGAGTCTAAAGGTATAGCGTTAGATCTAAGTGGTCTAATCCTTCATATGTGCGGTTAACCAAGAGAGACTCTGGAATAGTGCCCCACTCTCTGAATGCTTATTGTATTAAGAGACTTCCTTCTGTAGGCTGGACAGATTTGAATATTTTAATGAATGATGAGGCCAAATTGCAAGAGGCTGGAAGAATTAAGGATCAGTCAAATGTTATAGTTATACAACTGCTCAGCTCTTATACACACACACACACACACACACACACACACACACACACACACGAGAGAGAGAGAGAGAGAGAGAGAGAGAGAGAGAGAGAGAGAGAATAGAGTAATCAGATACTTTGCCCGAGTATTCATTCATCTTTTTGTAAGGTGAATTCTTCCTGTATTTGAATAGAGCAAAAACCTGCTTGTGTGTATGGGACAGATACCAAGGACTTAGGTCATCTCCCGCACATTGGAGATTGTAATTTTTCTCTTACAAAATTATCCCCTTTAGAGCAAAAGTGATTGGCTGTGATAGTACCCAGTCAGAATGTGATTAACAGCAACTGCCATGATGCCATTTCGTCAGAGCTTTACGATCTCAGGTGACATGGATGGGTAGAACCCGTTGCTTAAATTCAGTGACCATTGTGAAGAGAAATTGGTCTATCTTCTGAACAGATTCCTCCAAGACACTTGTCAGCTGTCTTCTGTTTCTTTGTACCTGAAGGGTCAAATTGATTTTTTCTGAGAGCAGAGCATACAGATCTCGTAAGACTTGAGTTGGAAATAGTGGTTTACCATCAAAATTTCATTCTTTTCTCTTCTCCATGCGAAAAACAAAGCACAAGAAAACACACACCAGAGCATCCGCTATACTGTGACCGCCCATGCAGCTCCAGGTCTGTGGAGAGGAGTTTGACCACATGTGTACTGAAATAGCTGTACAGCTTAAATCTGCCCATACCTGGGTTTCAGACGTAGCTGGGTGTGCCGCCCCCCCATGAGGCTGCTAACACTGTTTCTGTCTGATTGCTGCTCAGTCCTGCACAGACCCCCAAGTTCTCCCACTATTAATTGTCACACATCAAACCTCCTTTCTTTCTAAATGAAGTTCATCTTGCTCTTCATTATTCAAATATCCCATCCTAGCTATTTCAGGATCTCTTAGGCATTGCAAATTCCCCACTGTGCCCTAGTTCCAAACCTAGCTGCCCTAGGAGAGCCATCTTCGGCTTGCACGTGACCCTTCCCATGTAACATGGCTGACTGGAACTCTCCCATCCTGCTGTCGGCATCCTCTCCAGCTCATCCCTCCCTTTCCTCCTTGCTTGCCCTATTTTGGTGTGTGCCATCTTTAGCCCTCTGGGAACTCGAGCCATCTGGTAGCCGCCCTCCTTCTTCATCGCTGACATTCACTTCGCCATGAAATCCTTTTCATTCCACTTCCTCAAAATGTCCCAAATCATCCTCTTTCTTCTGCACCAATGTGAATCCTCTTGGTCTGTCAACTCACCTGCCCCCAGCAAACCTGAAGGGTCTCCCTTCCTGTGGTCATGCCCCGCCTGGAATCTCACACCGCCCAAGAGCAACTTTACCATCACAAGTTCAGTCTTGCTCAACATGCAGATACTCTACTTAAGATCGGAAATCTGAGTTCTTTGGGTGGCCAAGGCCTTGTGGCCCAGCCTGTAGTTCACTGAGCCTCAGACTCTCCACCTATTGTAAAGCTCATTAATTAAACCAAACTACTCCCCAGTTGACATCCTCAAAGCAGCCACTTCCACCTAGCTGGATTATTCCTTTCCTTGCTCTCTACCCGAGTGGTTTCAAGTTGGCATGCGCTCTCAGCCCCAAAGAACTTCTTTTCTGGGCTCTGTCTACATTAGGGCCACATCATCATCACTCTCATTGTTTCTTGTTCTTCCACTTCGTATGCATCAGTCTGGGTACCATGACGTCCATCCCCATGGATGTGTTGCATGCCCTTCCACTTCAGTGCAGTGGAGTCCGTGGGAGTTGTAAGGGTGTGGTCCACAGTACTGACATCACTTGGTCGGCACTTGCTGAGATCAGGAATCTCTTTATGGTCTCAAAAACTGTCTTCCAGTTTTCACAGAACTGGATTTTGCTGAATCCAGAACAGCTCTTCAGCCTGTGTTCTGGACACAGCTTTTGAGCAATTGGCATGGACTTTGGTGGCCCTTGCTCAGGAGGGATCATCCATCCTTGAGTGGGGTTTTTCAGTGATGCAGCTACCAAGTTACTGGACTCCCAAACCACAAGGTTTCTAAAGGGAGATCACAGAGTCTGCTGCTTGCAAGGACTGCCCGAACTCCTGGCTAAGTAGCAGGACTTTCCTGCATTGCCCTGGGTCCTGCTCGGAGCTGGCATCCCTCCTCTGTAGTCCAGTAAGGAGACACGCACACTGTTCTGCGTTTGGAACGAGCTAAAAAGGTCTGGTGGGGACCTGCACTTCCCTACTTGCTGAGAGTTTGGAGTAAGGAAGTAAATGACATAGACGACATGGTCAGCTTCTCACTGCATAACACTTGTTACCCATAGCCAAACCTTCAAATCCCGCACTGCCAGGACCACCCCAGCTGCGCAGGGAACTTCCTTTCCCTCTAGGTCACACTTCTTTAGCCAAGTGTCAGAGAGTTTTCTTTTCACCCGCCATTCCTATTAACACAAGGTCAGCCATTACAGTAGTAGACTATTTTGAAATGTCCCCAGGCAATCCAGGTGCCTTCAGACCCTGTTCTGACAGAGAATCAGGTGATGAAATAGCCATGGGGCAAGGCTAGCGGAGAGAATTGTTTCTGAGAGGTGACCACGAACTGATTTTTTTTTTAATCTTTCTCTCTGGAAGGGGTTGTATATTTTGTTTTTCCTGGGGAAACAAGAACAAATGTTTGGTTTGTCCCACAGGGCACTAATGACAGACAAAAGAAGTGGTTCCACCCATTTCTAGGCATGTGTGTGTGTTGTGGGCACAAACTGCACACAATATTGCACACATGTGAAGTCAAAGCACACATTTTCAGGAGTCAGTTCTCTCCTCCCACTGTGTGTGGAGGGCGGGGCTTTCTTCTTTCTGCTGCTATGTAGCATGACCCAAGCCAATTTCTCCACAGCCGCCCCTCCCCTGTAGAAAGGTTGGGATTACAGATGTAGACCGCAGCATCTGTTTAAGTGGCCTTGGTGATCGAACTCGGGCTGTTTGTTAGGCTTTTATGCCCAATATCTTCCCTTGTAAGCCATCTCTCCCACCCAGGATTCAGAACTTTGGAAAAGCAGCTCTATTAGTGTGTATTTCCTGAGCAACTTGTCAGTGTTCAGTGTAAAACCCAATGAGGTTAAAGAGATGTTTGAACAGCCAGATGACCATTAACACAGATGTAATGTGGAAGTCTCCCGTCCCCTGAAGCCCTCTTCTTGGGTTCCGGTGCCATGCCACCTGACAGAGGTGACAACCAACCAACCAACCAAACAAAAACAGTACCCGAATCTTTACACAGTTCTTTACTCAGCTGGCAATCTGAGAAGCCAACTGATTAACATCCTGAAAAAACGTGTCTCCTACCTCCCCTCCAGCTGGAGGTTGTAGAGTGGAGGGGTGGGGGTTTGAATCTTGCCTCTCCAGCTAGGAGTTGGCAATGATTTGGAGACCTATGGTGTTTAGAATTCTCTCATCGCTGGCTGTCCTCGTTTCTCTTTCTGTGGATGTCTAGGATCAGGCATTTGCTGGAAGGTTCGATCACGTTAGTCGCTGCTAATGTCAACCCTGTTCTCCTCCTCTTTACACTACGGGGTACAGATATGTCTTTATAATACACAATATGAGAGTGACTGTCTTATGATCAAGAGTCCTGTCCCCACCCTTGGCCAACTAGCTCTAGTTCCTTTTCTTGATTATCAATTACATGGAATTTTTGTATAAATGAAACCAAACACTTAGGAAACCAGTCTTTTGTACCTGTTTTCCTCATTTAGCACAATGCTGTTGAAAGTCACACACTGTTGCTACACACACAGTATCTGTGTGACCATTTTCACTGCTGCATACGGATTCATCACAACCCATGCTTGGAGCTTTTGTTCTTTCCTTTTTCTCATAAGAGAAAATAATGACAACTTGAAATTTGCAGGCAAGTGGATGGATCTAGAAAACATCATATTGAGTGAGGTAACCCAGATCCAGAAAGACAAATATCACATGTACTCACTCATAAGTGGCTTTTAGACATCAAAAAAGGAAAATCAGCTTATAGTTCACAATCCCAGAGAACCTAGGCAACAAAGAAGACCCTAAAAGAGACATACATAAATCTAATCTACAAGGGAAGTAGAAAAAGACAAAATCACCTGAGTAAATTGAGAGCCTAGGAATCATGGGAGAAGGTAGAAGGGGAGGGGAGAGGCAGGGAGGGAAGCAGAGAAAAATATATAGCTCAATGAAAACAATAAAAAAAAGAGAAGAGATCCATGTAGATTCACGATAGCCTGTTCTGGTCTCAAATGTCAGCCTCCTGGTTCTTAAAGTAGACATTTCCAGTTCAGTCTTCAGTGTGATATCCATGGAGACCGTGGACATCCCTGAAGCCATTTTTTCTTTAATGTCCAGCAGCAGGAGCAGGCTGAACTTAGGAATTCAGTGGCCATGCTAGGCAGAGCTCAAGTACAGCACCGGCTTCACCCGAGGGCAACTTTTCAAAATACAAACTATACTAACAGTTCTCCAAGGGTGTGAAGACAAAGAAGGGAGGCTCCAGGGTTGGTGAACGTTAGCTGTTAGTCTACAAGCTGAAGAAGTTACATAAAGTGAAAACCAGAAAATAAAACGTAAGAATGAGAAGGAGAAAGCTTTCTTCCTTGGGAAAGTATAAGAATTAAACTAAATAATAAACATTGCTATCAAGACTATAATGGTGTGTCTTATTTAATACACTGGCTACGAGTTTTCCTTTCTTGTTATTTGAACATTCTCATGGAATTGACCAGTGGCAACTCCAAGGTGACCTCCGTGACACATTCATGGTCATCAAGTTTTGTTTCACTGAGATTAGGGCCAAGACACAGCTTCATTCACAGGACTCTTGACATGGATGTGTGTGCTGCACGCTCTGTGGAAATTTACCACGTGATGGGCATGTCTGCCCCAATCTGTCTCCATGCAAAGATCGTGGCATTGTTCTTTCCTGGACCCCATTCCAATACACTTCCTGCATTGGCTTCCAGCCAATCCCCAGTATCTCCAAGGAAACCTAGGGCCGGTTGCCATGGACACTCCTTTGCTGATAAGTCACAGAGCACCTCTCCACTTCTCAACGTGCCCAGGAAGCCAGTCCTTTGGGCAGACAGACAATTGTGTTCATTGACATTTCTAAGCCCCACTAGCTCGCATCCCTTCCGTGTGTAAGGAATAGACATACAAAGGGACCTTTCAAATATTTGTACCTGTCCAAACTAGCATGGAGGGAAGCTAGCCTGTCCGTCTGTAATTTGGTTTCAAGCCATGGGGGATAAGTAAGCTTCAGCAAATATCAAGCCTGAATTGGAGTGATTGCGCCGGAGCCGTCAGAGCAGCAGGGGGGAGGAATGCAGGCGAAATTGACTTGAAATATTATTCTCGGTTCTGCGGGGCTCCAGGCCATGCTCCTCTGCATTTGGGAGCCTGCAGCGAGCCCGTGATGCCCTACACGGGCCGTTCCTAAGTGTTCAAACGGGATATTGTTTTTTGGAATATTTTGCTTAGGACTTAATATTAACTGGAAACCATATACTAACTTATTATTAGCCCATAGGCAGTTTTATTTTCTCTCTTATTATCTTTGGTATTGCAGTGTTTTCTGGAATTTCTTTTTCCCTTGGACTCTTAGTAGTCGATAAACAGATCTTACCCATCATCGCTTAACACGATCTGCTTCTAGCTGCTGCAGTTTAATCTGCCAAGTCTTACACAAAACTTAAGTTTTCAGTTCTGTTCCCAAGCTGCAGAGCCTTTAGGAGACAGGGCCCAACTGGTGGAAGAGGGTTGGCCCCTAGGGTTCCACCTATGAAAATGTCACCTGCCCCTGCTGCTGGTTTGTGGCGCTGCCTCTTGGCCTGTGGGGTCCTTTGATTGAGAAATGTCCCTCCTAGGCTCAGGCTTTTGCATGCTTGGTCCCCAGTCAGTAGGCCTATTGCAGAAGGTTAGGGGAAAGTGCAGGCCTGCTGGAGAAAGCCCATCCCCAGAGGCTGTAGCTGCCTCTCACTTCTAGCTTGCTCTCTCTGCTCGCTGCTTTAGGTCGAAGATGTGATCGCTCAGCTTACTACTCCAGCCACCCGCTTCCATGTCTCCCCACAATATGGACTCTTCCTCTGAAGCCATAAACCCAAATAAACAATTTCTGCCTTCAATTGCCATTGGTCATGGGACTTAACCACAGCAACAGAGAGCCAGCTAAAGCAGCCGGTCTCGTGCAAATGAGCCACAACCTCATTTCCTATCTATAAACAGAACCTTCTCATCTCTGCCTTCACTGCCTTGATGGACTAAACCCCACCCCCATGAGCTAGAGGAAACTTCCCCCCTTTGAGCTGTTTCTAGCAGGTGCCATGGATACAGCAGCACAAAAACAACCAATACACTAGCAACACATATTTTGTCACCAGCCTGGTGATGCAAAATTTGACATCAAACCTCAAGGATGGCTCCTCGGGGTTGAATTTGCGTACAGGGGCATGCCTTCCATTGGGAGGTCTCTCCTCATTGCCCTCAAAACTAACTGCATAGCGAAGGAAGTCCACATAGGAAGCCGATTCACAGTCAACACAAAAACATGAAGAATAATGTTTTTCAATGTTTAACATAAACCGTGTGAGCAGAGAGGGAAGCTATGGAAACAGACGCTCCAGACTGTTAGCATGAGTCAGCATGTGGAGGAGGCTGGGTAAAATTAGTGCGAATGGAAGGGAGCTATTAACTCTCCTCTGTGTGTGTGTGTGTGTGTGTGTGTCTGCATTGCTTTTTTTTTAATGAAAATGATTTTAAAGGGAAATTGGCAAGTTGTTGTTATTTTTAGGAAAATAAGTGGAATTTTGAAAAAATCTTCCATATGTGACTATGGGCTATTAATATGAGGAAATGATAATATAATCGAGAAGGATGATTTATACCTTCATCTTGCTCAGGAGTAAGGACTGATGCCTGATTTCTAAAAGCGAGAGAAGGCAGTTCAACCCCCACGACCTTCCCAAACACATTGGGAATGCCCAACATGGCGGCAACCCCATCTAGCACCTCAAACCGAGGAAGGCTGCTGATTGCAGAAAGCAGAGGTTTCAGCTGGGCTATCCACAGAGCACACTTTTTCCTGCACAACCGGGCTCTTGTCACAGGCAATGACAAGGGTGTCCTGGCCTAGCAGAGCTCCCAGGCCAGCACAGACTCGTGGGTATCTGTCATGGCAATCAGTCTAGTTTGCAGCAATACGGGAGGGACAACCAAACCATCCAGCATATGAGGCTGTCTTCACCAGGGCAGGACATCAGAAGTAGAGACTGGGAATAGCGGAGGCTGGTCAGAGGGAGCCCGCCTTGCTGGCATCACGCAGGAGTGCAAGTCGCCAGAAGGATCATGGGTGGGTCTGAGCTGGTTTCCCACAGCGGTCCAGTGAACCCTGACTCTTTGGGATGCCATTCCTTCTTCCCCAGGGTAGGGAAGAACCTTCCACTTAGGCTCTTGGTCTGAACAGCTCAGGTGAGTGTTTTCTATTCCCCTTATCCCTGACTGCTATTTTTGCTTCTTTTTTCTTAATTTTCAAATAGGTTCATTCTCTATGTTCAGGTACTTCAATATTCAATTCTCCAACTTACCTCCCTGCCTCTGACTTTCCTTGGATTTATTTTGAAGTTATTCTCCCAGTATTTCGAGGTGAATGCTTAGATCAAATATTTATATGTCTCCTTGTTTAATAGCACAGGCAGTAGAGGTCTTATGAATTTTATATTGAATAAAACTTTGAGTATATCTAATAAGTTTTTGATGCAAAATTGCCTTTGTCCTTGTTGCCAGCATAGTGTGTGATTGCTTTTCTTCTCTCTGGTCCAGAAACAATCTGAGTGCTTTTCATTTAAAAGCCCAAGGGACTTCAGTTTAACCTATTTTTTTCTTAATGTTTATGAATGCATTGTTTGTAAGTCCTTATTTTTAAAATATATGCAGGTTTTCTTTCTAAGATGTTGCATCTTCAAATGCTTTATATCTTAATAATACTTAATAATCACTTGACAAGAATAACATCGTCCAACAAAGAAGAGGTTCAGTAAAATATCCTATTCATTCATTCATTTAATGTGAACAGGTATTTTGCTTATATAGAGGTCTGCCCATCATGTGTATATTTGGTGCCTGTAGAGGTCAGGAGAGGACATCAGATCCTCTGGGACTGGATTTCCTGACAGTTGTGAACTGCTATGTGGGTGCTGAGAATTGAGCCAGAGTCTCCTGGAAGAGCAGCCAGTGCTCTCCACCACTGAGCCACTTCTCCAGCTCCTGGTTATTTGTTCTTTACATCAGTGCCAGGGACATGAGTTAACAACACTCTTTGTTTCCCGAAACAATGTTATTATTATTAGTACAGACCAGGCTCTCGTCTTTAAGCGGAGTCGCATTAATCTAGTTTATTTCCCGCACACTCATTCATCCTTCTCGTCTTCGGAGATGATGTAATCTTGTAAAATATGGTACAGCTTTGTGTGTGCATATGTAATATTTACATCTTACTGAGTTATTGCTTTTAATTCCATTTCCTACCTTTTAAGACTCAACAGTTCTTTAAGATCTGTCTGTTTTGTTTTGTTTCTCTCTCTCTCTCTCTCTCTCTCTCTCTCTCTCTCTCTCTCTCTCTCTCTCTCAGACAAGATCTGACTGGCTTCCAACTCTGTCACTAAAGACAGCCTTGACATTCTGATCCTCCTTCCTGTACCCCTCAAGCCACTGGGATTCCTGCTGCATACCACCACCTCTTACTGGGTCAAGTCCCCAGCATATGTCTCCGGCAGCTCCATGGCTTCTCTCTGACTCTGCCCCTTTCTCCCAGCAAGCCATTTAGTTTTCCCTGCCTACCTAAGTTCTGCCCTATCAACAGGCCAAGGCAGTTTCTTTATTCATTAATGGTAAGCACAGCACACAGAGAGAAATCCCACATCACGGGAAGAAGAGGCAAGATGTAGAGGTCCCTTGTCCCATTTCATGTGGAGCTCTCCGTAGTCATTTCTTATCTGCACACTGACTCACTGTGGGCCTCTGTGATAATTGCCATTAACTACAAAATTCATCTTCTCTGATGAGAATTGAGAGAAGAATTAATCATCTTTTGTTCAATGTGGATTTTTGGCCTCACTATTAGAACTCAGATGGCTGTTGGATAATACCTGAGTCCTCAAGTCTATCTCCCTGATCACTGTGTCTGTTTTTGAGCCAGCACCACGATGTGTTTATTACTATAGCTCCACAGAATGACTTGGCATCAGGTATGGTAATATCTCCAGCAATGTTTTTGTCGTTGAAGATTGTTTTGGGGGTCTTCCAGGTATTTTGTGGGTCCCTATGAATTTTAAGACTCTCTCCTCACTTTTCCTGAGAAACTGTGTTGGAATTTTGAAGGGGTTTCATTGAGTCTGTAGATCGCTTTGGGAAGGATGGCGCTTTCACAATCCTAATCCTGAAGTGTGGGCACAGAGGGGGTTATATTAGTTCCTTTTCTGTTGCTGTAATAAGCCAGGCAACTTGAAGAAGGAAGAGTCCATTTGGGCGTAGAGTTTCAGAGCCTGTCCTCCGTCTGCTAAGGAGACAGGGCAGCAGGACCAGTAAGCTGAGAGCATCCACACTTTACCATAAGCGCGGAGCAGAGTGAACTGGAAGGGACAAGACTTTAAGCTCTCAAGCGACCCCACTGACAGACTTCTTCCAGCTGTGCAAGGCTGCACCACATAGACCTCCACAGCCACACACAGTGCCACCAACGGGTCAAGTGATCAAACGCTCAGTGCGATGGGGGACACTTGTTATTCAAATCACTTCCGAGGTCTTCAATCTTCTTCTGGTGTCTTCTTTGATTTCAAAATTCTGTATAAAGCAAGGTAAGTATGGCTGAAAGCAGGTGATTGTGTGCTTCAATAGGTGATAGAGAGGGTGTGGGGTGTTTCCAACAGAAAGAAGTGGCAATGTTTGAGGTGATGGCTGTGGTGAAGTGCCACACTGTGCTTTCAGTGAACAACGATGTCCACTAAAAGAAAAACATATTCAGTGGCTTAAATACCTCCTAAAGTCGCCTATGTTTCTTCTGTTCCTTCCCATCTCCCCCTGTGTGTCCCGTGTTTTTCCTCCGGGAGTAAATGTGTTCTCCTAGTCTCTGTTGGGAGCCTGGACATCCACTTCATCTGTGGTATTCCTTACTAAACAGAAATGCTCATTTTTATATAAGTCATAGCTAACATTTAACTTATAAAGTTCATGCTTTGGAAAGTTTAAAAAGGTAAAAATAAATTGTTTTTGGATGGATCTCTTTAGAGTTGAAACTTGCTTAAATCACATAAGAGGAGCCCAAAATAAGCTTTGTGGAAGATTTGCCCAGGAGTGCGTCAGAGAAAGAGGTGATCCCCAGGTTTTCACTGGGCTTCTCTGCACTTCAGCTCTGCTCCAAGCCTCAGCTTCCCTTTGCCCTACTTGGGTCTCTTTGCCATTCCTCAGCTTACCAATCCCACTATGTCATTCTTCCTCTTAGAAGAGTAAACTATTTATATGAATTTGCATTTTTGAGAGCATCTTTGTCTTGCAATGAGATGTTTGTCTTAAATCTTACGTGGCGTCTGTCATGAGTTTAATTCTCTCACATTTATCTCTTTAGCAAATCTTTTTGTCCTTTTGCTCTTCTAGTCTCTGTTTTGAGGTTTATGCTTTATATATTTTTCTCCTAAACCACAGGAAATGATATTTTCCATTGCACTGGAGAGAATCTGATCATGGATGGAGTCTGTGTAGCTGAGACGTGTGACTTCCAAGCTTCTTGTTTGTCCCTGTGTGAACTTCTCTCATGTGGGTCTGTGTACCTTCCTGCTTATATGATCTCAGAAATATGTTTCCCATATTCTTCTGAGCAACCCTTCTTCCCTTTGTCAATATTTTAGAAGTTGTGCTTCCTATTTATACCGTTTTGCTAATTACATAAATGTTCAAACGCCATCTTTAGTGCATTTCTCTGTTCTTCATTTCCCATATTCAGATTTGAAGCTTGCATGTGCCTCTCCCCCTCACTGCCTTTGATACCATGACCAGAAGTTTCAAACGTCTATCATTATTAATGAATCGCAGCACAACGGGGTTAGGTTCTCTATTTATCCAACAGTTATTATGTCTGGCTGCCATGTTGATTTGTGTTGACTGAAGGACCCTCCATCAATGCTACTATCAAAGGGACACACACAGTATGTGTCTGCCCTTGAGGCTGGACCTCAAGTCACCTGCTGCTCTTCTCACGTTCTCTTTATGTCTTTGCATTTCTCTTTCGATTCATTTGTCTTTAATTAACCAATAATTTCTGCTTTGTCTCTGTCCCATCTTCATCCTCGTCTTAATTCGTACCCATCATTTCTGTTCCGCATTGTAGGTTTGTGTCAATAGTGGTCAGTGTTCTCCAGAGAAGCAGGATCAATAGGATACACACATAGACAGAGGGATTTCTTCCAGGAAATAGGCTTTTGCAACTATGGAAGCTGTCAAGCCCCCACTGGGTGGGTAGGCAGGCTGGAGACAAGAGCTGAGCCTACGCTGAAGTTCAAGTTTAGAGGGAACCTACTGGTACTTCCTGTCCTAGCTCAAATCAGCCTTCCATGCTGTTAGAATGATTAGTAGGTGAGACTCACTCATATAAGGAGGACAAACTGGTAAACAATTCCCATCTGTTCAAACATAATTTTCATCTATTAACACCTTCACAGAGACATTTTAAATAACATTTGACCTAGACACAGTCACGGTTAATTCATCAAATTCATTATCTAAATAGCCTTATCTCAGGACTATTTGGACAAAACTACACAAATGCTTATTTTGAACTCTTGGTTCTTTGGGAATGGTCTTCGGGTGATATTATCCTTTAAAGGTGACTTTCAGGGGAATAGTTTTGGCATCCCACCCTTTCCTCCATGGAATTCTTTAGCTATTGCTTTGTTGACTCCATGTCCGGTGAGAAAAAGACAAATCTCCAGTGTAAGCTCAATCCCAATTCACACAGTTTCATCTTGGAGCAAGAATTCTAGTGTCTGTGCTGACGAGTGGACGTGAAGAAGAGTAAGAAAATATTTCATTCTTCTGCAATAAAATGTGTGGAGACAGACTTGACAACTCGGTCGTTAGAGCAGAACTCCCAGCAGTCAAGAGCGCGCGTGACTGAGAGCAAACCAACACACAGCCCACTGAAATACATGAAGGCCAAGATCACCTTAAAAATGACGGGGTAAAATATCCAATATCTGACACGTGGAATTTTGAGAATGTGCGGCGCCCCGCGCCCCCATCTGTGCTCTATGCGCTACAATACAGTTCATGAGCTTCAGGCTGGAGGGTGAGAAAACACACACGAAGACAGACAGACACATGGATGTCTAATCACTGGTACGAAGCCTTTTCTTTTTAAAAGGACCATGGAGGCTTAAATACCCAGCAGTCAATGGCCGACAGGTGAAAATCCCATCCTCTGATCTTCAAGGCACAGCTTTTAGTAACTCTGATCAGCAGGCTCTAGCAGAGAAGAGCAGCTGAAGGCCAGGACTCCAATTGGTCCTAACAAGAATGTCACAAGAAAAAAATGTGGTTTTGTTTTCGAATTATAAACAACGGTATCATCTTGGTAATATGATCTGTATGTGAACAGCTTCGTTTGATGCAGATAATGTTAGAGACGTGTGTACTTGTGAAAATTATGCATTTGCAAGGCGGTTGATCTAACTTCGACAGGCACTAAGTTTTATTTGTTTGTTGTCTATGCGTGTATGTATGCATGCATGCGTTTGTTTGTTTGTTTGCTTTGAGACCTGTCTCACTCTGTAACTTTGGCGGGTCTGGAACTCACCATGCTGCCTCAAACACGCCGAGACTTTCTTTCCTCTACCCCCTCACTGAATCCACCATCAATCTGGATTATGTGCAAAACAGGAGCAAGGAGTGGAGAGCGAGCCTGCTCTGAGCCAGCTTACACTTACTGCATACCATTAACAAAAATCTAAGAATAATCAAACAGGGGAAAGCCCACATTTTTATAAAAATGCTCACTGGTTCAGAATTAAGAAAACGTGCGTGAGTATTTGTCATGGGCACTTACGCGAATCAGGCCGAGGATATTGATTGATCATAGGAAGCAGAAAAATGGACTTTTCGATTTTCTATGAAATTGGAAGTTGTTGCCTATGAAAAGGTGAAATCTGAAATCAAACAAACACTAAATGCTTCAGATAAATACACAGGCATGAGCAGTAGACTGAATGAAAATAGAGAACAAAGCCAATCAATCAGAAAATCATTTTAAGAATACTCCCAGAATTCAAGAGAAAGATTAAAAAAAAACCCAGGTGTCTGGGATATTAAAATGGAGAGACTAAGAGCAGATGATCCCAGGTGACCCCTGATCACCTGTGGCCTCTGTGCCAGTCTGTGTCCCCCCACCCCACCCTGTGGGTCCACCCTGAACACTGACCGATTTCCATGAGCCTCCGGCGCTGAACACCATCCATGTCTCCTGCCTTCAACTGTAAAAAGTTCCACATCAACTCAGCCCACAAGTCCAGATTCACTTGAATTGAACTGGAACTATTCCATCGAAAATGTAACAGGAATTGCAAGGGAAGAAATAGAGAAAGTGAAGAAAGAAATTTTTTTTTTTCCTTTAAAGCAGTTATCATTTGAGTGTGAGATGCCCCCTCAGGTTCACGTGCTTGAACTACTGGTCCCCAGGCGATGGCGCTGTTTTGCAGCTGCAGCATCTTTAAGAGGCAGGGTCTTCCTGGAGGATGCAGTCACCTAGGAGCAGGATGTCAGGTTTGTACGGTGCCTCCACTATCTGTGAGCAAACCACTTATGCTATTACCACTACAGACCTGAGCAGCTCTCACCATGAGCCAAAACCAACCATCCTCTCTTAAACTGTCCCTTGGGTTTGGTCACTGCTATGACCTGAGTTGTTCTCCATCAGCCACGCTGGGGAGTAGTTCAACCTAATGAGCCATAAAAGAGGTGAGAAAATCAGGCAGAGGAGGGAGAAGGGGGAGGAAAGGAAGGAGAGAGAGAGAGAGAGAGAGAGAGAGAGAGAGAGAGAGAGAGAGAGAGAGAGCATAAAGAGATTTTCAAGGGGATTTATTAATTCCTGTTTCCATGAGGATAGCAAATCTTCCAACCCAAGGGCAAGTGAGCACAATAGAAACTCAAACAAAATTCTCTGCTGCAGTCTTGAGGCACAACTATTTCTTCCATAAGAAATTCCAGTTATTGTTCATAAGGCATTCAACTGATTGGATTCAATTATTAAGAACAATATCTGTCCTGATTGAATTTTTTTTCCCCCAGCTTGATACAGCTAGGGTCATCTTGGAGGAGGGAACTTCAATTAAGAAAATTTCTTCATCCGATGGGTCCATAAACAAGTCTGTAGGACATTTTCTTGATTAACATATGATATATAGTGGCGCTCCGGCCATTGTGAGTGGTGCCACACCTGGGCAGGTATTCTTGGGTTACTTAAGAACTTAGGCTGGGCAAGCCATGAGTAGAAAGCTGGTGGCTTCTGCTCCAGTTCCTGACTCCAGGTTTCCTCCTCAAGTTCCTGTTTTGGCTTCCTCTGATGATGGATTATTGAACCAGTAAGGTGAAACAAAACGAAGCAAACCAAAACCCTTTCCTCCCCAACTTGCTTTTGGTCATGGTGTTTTATTGCAGTAACAGAAAGCTAACTAATACAATATCCTCTATTTAAAGTCAACATACCTACAGAATACACAATACGCTCACGCATGCCTCCTTCTTGCCAACACTTAGAATGTCAATGCTGGATCCTAGCATGCTGATGTCTCAGAATGACTGTCATCACCAGCAGCACCGTTCAGTGAGTGAGTCCCGGGTGTTCTCTCCTACTCTAAGCCCATATGTAGGTTCCTCTTCCCCCAAACCTTCTGAGGAAGCTACTCACATATCTCTAGTTTAGAGACAGGGAAACTGAGGCACAAATAGATTGCATTCACAACAGACCTGTGCAGTTATGTAGAACTAAGACTCAAATCTGGAAAGTCAGTCTCTAGCACCCTCACCTAACCACTGTACGACACTGGCAAGAGTTGCCCAATCTTCCCTAAATTTAACCTAAAAAAATAAGAGAGAAAGAATGAAAGATGAAGAGCCAGAGGGCAATGAGATATTTTGCAAAAAAAAAAAAAAAATACTGTTGTCAATAGAATGCAGGTTTTATTCTTTTTGCTGTAATGTTAAAATATAATATTAACTTCTAAAAAATTAAAACATTTGGCTACTAACATATCAGAAGAAAAATAATTTTCTGTAACATAAAAAATTAACGTAAGAAATGAGACCAAATATGATAATATCTCAAAAATATGAATGAGCTTAGCTTTTCTGTAATAAACTCTGGAGTAAAAATTAAAATAAAGATATGTTAGTATATTATCTTATACATTTTAAAGTAATTTATTATAATTGTAATAGTATACATAATAAAATATTAAAACATGTTTAACATATTAAGCCTCCAGATAAATAAGAAAGAACTTGAGATTAGTGAGATATTATTTCACATTTCTGATTTTGAAAATCAAGAAAGAATAAATAATAAATAAGATAGAAGGTTTGCATAATGTAAAGATTTAAAAGCATTTAATGTTCATGGTTACGTATGTGTACTGTAAAGGTATGACGGGGTAGTAATCTCACATAGTGATATCATAAACCAATAAAGAAAATATGGGACTCTAAAGGCCAAGGAGCTAATGGGAGGAAACAGATAAAAGATAAATAAAACTACTCAAAACATTAACAGTAGCAAAAGTTCATTTTGTCAAAAAATGAAATACAAATTCAGCTCCCCAATAATTAGATAGTGAAATGTAATATGTATATTGATAAAACAGACTCATTTAAACTACTCTTGACATTACAAACTGATGCCTATTGTTTAGAAGCCTCATTCATGTTGGGTCCTGCAAATGCCCATGTCCTCAAGGCTGCATATATAAATGTGGCAAAGCATATATA
>NW_026067965.1:1124829-1154540 GCF_014885135.2 Alexandromys fortis
ATATCTGAAGCTTCCTAGCTTAGGTGAGGCTCTAGGCTGATCCACAGAAGTAGAGCAATCTCAAACAAGAAAATCTCTCTGTTCTCTGAGCCAGGATTTCTATGCCTAAAATTTTTCCTCAAAGAGATAAAACACACAGATTTAAGATATTTGATCAAACATTTCTGGGAGCAACTAAACAATTTTATCCAAGGACAAATTCATATACAACATCAAAGTCCTGCTTCTGAATATTATTTAATAATACAGCAAAACATAGAAAACAAGGAGAAAATATTAAAATATACTTGTAGCTCATGTGCATTTTGTGAATATGTATGGTGTATATCACAATCAAGTTTTACAAACTTTTAAAGACAAGGCTTTATGTGCTGAGAAAGAGAAGCAAATAAAAGTGCATGCAATGTTCACATGCTCACCTGTGAGTGTGATGAAAGTGCATGAGTGTTCGCAGTGCTCACCTGTGGATGTGGGGTTCAGGAGGAGTCCTGGTTTCTTGTTAATGCTTTTTTAAAAATAGTTTCCCATGGGCATGTTCTGTCTAATAACCATTACAGAAGGTTACATTTAAAGCAAGCCATCGGGTTTGATGGCATCTCCGACAGATGGCATGCCAGCCGGCACACATCCACGGTGCAGGAGTCTCAGAATTCCCCACGTCATCATTCCACTGTGTGACAGGTGGGATGATTAGAAAATGTCCCTATGATTGAACCCAAACCTGTCACCCTGTTAATTCTGTCCGCTGATCAAAAGTGCATCTCCTCTGCCCTATGGCGAGCCCTCAGCCTCGTGATGACAGCTGTCCTGTCAGCGCTGAGTTTTCCCACTTAACTCTTCTTAGCTTTTTGAGCCAACCGACCACATCTCTCACGTCCAGACTGCGTGTTAGGAAAGTAAAAGCACATTTTACTTACAGAGTCACATTTTCGTGATGACCATAGGGTAAGATTATCTATTTTTCCGAAGTCCAGTGTGGCCACTTCTCATGACCTAACCTGGTCTTCACGATTTTTTCTCAGACCACATCATGAGGTAGCACATTTCTCTCTCAGCCCCATTCCTCCTCTCCTGTCACCAGCTCACCACTGTGACTGAGGAATGTAGCCGGTCTCAGTACCTTGCTGCATTGCAAGACATCTACAGGAGGAATATATGTCACCACCATCACGCCCAAGGCAATGACCCCCCAAACTGCCCATGGAATGATGTTCTGTAACTAAAGGCAGACTAGAAATTCATGTGTTCACAGAGGTGGCCCACAGCAAAAATAGATGGATTTGACCAAGGGAAACGGGGTGGTAACAGAAGGTTTGTGAAATCCATACCAGGATGAGGCTTCTGCAAGTGCATGTGTTCACATATATTCCTCAACCACATGCTCATGGTTTCCGTTATGTCTCATTAAATTATCAGATAGTTCCCTTGAAAAATATCCCAGGGCTTCTTTTTACACCAAGATCTCAGCTGAGTCAACAGGATGTCCACCTCTGAATTAATGGGGAGTGTCTCGAGTGTTTCAGGTGTTCTTGTTATGCTTGAAGGTAAATGTCATGTCAAAGAACCTTAACAGATTTTCACATGTCCATTTTGTTAGGGGTTTTAGTGCCCCCAGGGATAATAGTGCAGGGGAGAGGTAGTCACGGAGTAGGCAACCTGCTAGGAGCCCTAAGGATTCAAAACCAAGTATTGACGTTTGCCTCTTTTCTTTCTTTCTTTCTTTCTTTCTTTCTTTCTTTCTTTCTTTCTTTCTTTCTTTCTTTCTTTCCTTTCCTTCCTTCTCTCTCTCTCTCTCTCTCTCTCTCTCTCTCTCTCTCTCTCTTTTTTTTTTGCAACAAGGTTTCTCTGTAGCTTTGGAGCCTGCTGCCCTGGAACTAGCTCTTGTAGACCAGGCTGGTCTCGAACTCACAGAGATCCGCCTGCCTCTGTCTCCTGAGTACTGGGATTAAAGGTGTGCGCCACCACTGCCCAGCTCATTGGCCTCTTTTCTTATTTACACACTCTTTCAAAAACCCTTCTGCTTTGAGACAGTGGCTGAGTCCATTTTCAAACACCAGATTCCAAAATGGGTTTGTCAAAAATACCATCTCTCAATGCTATCTGCTCTTTTGCCCTTTAAACCTACTGAGCCCTTCCCCATCAGTGCTGGGCTTTCAGCTGGCTTGCTCTTGTGTAGGCCTTGGGCAAGCAGTCCAGCCACTGTGAGTTCATGTGGGCGATGGTGCTATCAGGTCTGGCAAATAGCTGTTTGCTGAAGATGTCCAACAGCCCTGATGCTTAGGATCTCTCCAGCCCTTCTTCTGAGATGATCTCTAAAGCCTGGGGTGGGGGGAGGGCAGAGAACTCTTTGTGTCTACATCTATCTCACGATCCCCTCTCTAAGTACATCTATTTCTATGACCCCCTCTTTAAATACATCTATCTCATGACCCCCTCTTTAAATACATCTATCTCATGACCCTCCTTAAATTGTACCACACTCTCCCCAAGAGGCCTGAGGCTTTCCTCATTACTGAATTCAACACAATACCTGTCCAAAGCAACTTCAGGACTGAAAGATTTATTTGGGCTCACAGGTAGAGGGTATCATGGGGAAAGTCGTGGCAGCAGGCTCTCGAGACAGCTGCTCACACAGCACCCACAATCAGGAAGCATGGAAAGGAATTTTCCACACAGTCCAGGCCTCCAGGCCAAGGGATGGCAATGCCCACAGTTAAGGTGAATCTTCTCAGCACAATGAACCTCCTACGGATGACCTCTCACAGGCATGCCCAGAGCCTGGCTTCCTGGGAGATTCTAGGCCCTGTCCGGCTGACAGTCTGTATTTCCCACCATCTCGTATTACTTCACTGAGTTTGCCACCCCTCCAGTTCCAACCAGGATTCCAGCCATCCCCAGCCAGAGTGTGAGACGACACTGCGTCCGTTGCTAACATCTGTACCTGTCAGACATATACTGATCTTAAAAACAGGTGTTTGTCTCAGCCGTGAGCAAGCCTGGCCTGTGTTTCCTGCTATCTCTAATCAGGCATTGCTGCTGTTGCCTCTGGCCCTGCTCCTAGCTGTATACACCTAGGTTTTCCTCAGGTGAGAAGATTGAAGAGGCACCCCGGAGAAGGTGAAGGAGGATCTTCTTTGCCAAGCCTGCTTGCTTGCCCAGGGATATCCTTTCTGGGTTTCCCCAGTTCTCCTCCTCCTCTGTCCCCAGGCCTCAGAGCAGTGGCTCTAACAGGGCAGCAATTCCTGCCCCTCAAAGACTTGAGCCACCTGCCTGCTCTGGCTTACCTAAATCTAATCTGGAGATCTTTTGTAGTCCAAACAAACAAACAAAGATCAGTCCCCTGAAGCTGCCTTGCGGGCATCTGGGTTGAACACAAACAGAGGCAGGAAGACTGGGGCCCTTCCAGTCTCTAGGGACAGGAAGAAGGAAATGGGTTCCATTTCACTGCCTTGCAGGCCACCCTGTAATCTCTCAGAGGAGCAGGTTTGACAATGTCCGAGCCCCTGGCCCTGGAATTCTCAGGCTCTGAGATCACTCATCTGAGGACATCTTTGTCTCTTGACATCCAGTCTTGTGGGCATTTGAGTTCGGGAGGCCTTTCTTAGGAGCCTCACCACGCATTTTGTAGCCATGCAATGGGAAAATGAAGGGTTTTTACTCTGTAGAGCTGGGGACAAGCCACCTATTATCTGCTGCTTCCCAAGTGGTATTTGCTGGGAGGAAGATACGGCTGGGACATTTTTTTTTTCCAGAATTCTTTATTTTTTAATGATCCAGCTCGTACAGGAGACTTACAGAAACCTGTTTAAGGAGCTTTGTACGTGCTTCGAGAGATGGGACCCGGATGTACACTCTTCATCTCTAGGAACTAAGTCCACTTCACATTTCAGCTCTCCAGCCCCCAGTCCTGCTGAGTCCAGGGGAGATGAACTTGCTGGCATGAAGTAAACAGACTCACCTCCAGTTGGGGGATTCGGTCTCCTTGGTAACCACCCAGCCATTGGAAAGGTCCCTTTTCAGAACTGGGCTCTTGCTCATCACCCATTCTTCTCAAAGATGACCCAACCTCTGAGGCTGACAGTGAGGATGGAGAGGAGATTTTGAGCCCAAGGTTAATAGGCAGCTGGCCTGCAGTCCTCTGTGGAGCTACTCACTGCCAATCAACTCTGATAATTTGGGTCTACTGGCCCAACTGTTGTTGGCGCCATCTTTCCAGGACTTTCTTTAATAGTTAAGATTTCACTTTACAAAACTGACGAGAAAGTTGAGGAAATTTCTACGTAACGCCGTTGTTTACACACTTACCACATGTCCCACTGGCCCATCTGACACAGTAGTAGCACTGTTGCTACAGTGAATGGACCTGCATTGACACATCAAGACCAGAGCGTTCACGAATGTCTCATGACCCATGGCCAAAATGGTCGTCCCACATAGGATAGCTTCGCTGCCCTGATAATCTCCATGGGCCCCACTTACTCATTCCCCCTCCTTTCTCAAACTCTGATCTCTTCCCTGTCTCCGTAGTTCTGTGTTTTCCTGAAAAAACAGATGGTTAGAGACATACAGCACTTAGCCCTTTCAGCTTGCCATGTGGACCTACTATGTTTAAAGTCTCTTCCATATCTTTGCATGGCTCGATGGCTCCTTTCTTCTCAGTACATAGTGATGTTCTCTTGTCTGGAGGCACCATAGTGTATTCACCTATAATCCTCTCAGAGGGCACCTTGATTGACTCCCAACAATTGGCATAGGGCAACGGTGAACAGCGCTGCCACTAATGCCCACATGAAGGTTCTCATACGGAAATGAATTTTTGGCCCTTTAGAGCAAACACTAAGGTGTGCTGTTGTTAGATAAAATGCTGAAAGTTTGTTTAGTTCTGTAACAAAGTGCCCCACTGACTTTGCAAGTGGCTCTTCCATCTTGGATTCCCACAGTCATGGATAGCATGGGTCTCTGTATCCTCACCATCCTCTGGAGTCTCTGCTGATCCCATTGGCCTGTAGTGTATGTCGCTGTTGTTTTAGTTTGTAATATCTAATGATATGTGACATAGGACACCTTTCTACATGGCTATTTTCCATTTTAATATCTTTTTAGATGCAGTATCTGCCATAGGTTTACCCATTTTTAATCAGATTGTTTATCTTTTATTGTTGACTCTTTGGCCTTCTTTGTATATTTTAGATAATTGTGTTTTATCAGATAAGGTCCTTTGCAAATATTGTTTCCCAGCCTGCATTTGTCTTTTCATTCTCCTGACTTTTTCTTTCACAGAGCAGAGGTTTTTAATTTTAATGAAGTTCTGCTTATTAATTCTTTCTGTCATGGGTTGTGCTTTTGGTGTCCTTTCTAAAAAGTCTGCCAAACCAAAGGTCATCAGGGCCACATTATTTTTATTAGCAGTGCTGGAGACTGAACTTAGGACCTCCTGCATGCGGGGCAAACCGTCGACACTGATCTGTCTCAGTCCAGATTCCATCCTTGACTTAAGCATTCCGTCCTCGGGAGCTGTGGTTCAGTCCTAGATGCTAAAGGCCCCAGAGTGTCCCCTGCTTCTGCTGTGAGCATCTCATCCAGTCATGGCAACTCTGCTCCTTCAGTATGATGAGGAATGGGGGGGGGGGGGTCCCAGGGAGAGCTTTAGAGACGCTACCGTGAGAAGCAAGGCTGTGCTCAGAAGTTCTCCTTGCAAGTCTTTGGAACTTGTGCCAGACTATTCTCTGGGCAGCATGCCTTTCTCTTGCCAGAGTGTTGAATTTTCATTTACTTCTGGGCAGGAATTAGATACTCTAACACCATGCATTCTCTTTCTAATCCATTATTTTTAATAGAAAATGTATCCTTTCCTCATTTACAATTCTTAGCTTGTTTATTCTTGGAAGAGCCACTTTCTTAAAAAACAAATACTGAAGCCAAACAAAAAGACTTATCTTTTGCAGATGGAAAATTTGACTTTCGAGATTTCTTAGAGTGCAACCCTTCCATTCAGCAACTCTACTGACATCAGCTGCTCTCACTCCAGGGTCAAGGCTCAGGCTCGCACCTCTGAGACAGCTCAGGCGGCAGGGGGTGGAAGAGGGCAGTGGTATTAAATATAAGACAGACATAAGTGTATGTCATGAACATACATGGAGACAACACAGGCACGGATGTAAAGCAGAGAAGTGGGTAAATTCGAAGATTCAAAGAAACTCTAAGATGAAAAGAAACAGAACACCCTATGTACAACGGTACAGCTTTCAGTAACCTTAACAGAGGGACAGATCTAGGGTAAGGACCTGGAAAGTTGGCTCAGCAGTTGAGAACATCAACGGCTCTTGCAGAGGACCTAGATTTGGTTCCTAGCATCTGCGTGGCAGCTCACAACCATCTGTAATTATAGCTCCAGGGGACCTGGTGCCCTTTTCTGGCATCTGTGAGCATCAGACATACACATGATGCTATCAAACACATGAAAATGAATAAAGGAAGGGAGGGAGGGAGGGAGGGAGGGAGGGAGGGAGGGAGGGAGGGAGGGAAGGAAGGAAGGAAGGAAGGAAATCAACCTAGGATCGCAGGTTATACCACTAACTAATCATACAACCAAAGGAAATGATACTTTCAATCTCTCTTGCCAATTAAATACAATATTCCTCAAAATATTAATTTAAATGTTTAATTGCTACTATTGACTAGAAGAAACATTTGTGCTTTTGTTCACTTTTTGTTTCTAGTGCTGGGGATTCAAGACGTGGCCTTAAGCATATTAGGCTAGTATTCCATCACTGAGCAATACACACAGGCCCTCAGGCATTTGGATTTGGTTTTTGTTGTTGTTGTTTGCTTTTCCTTTATTATGCACACTTTCAAAACTTTTAGTGTGCATAAAATATTCCATCAGATTTGCTCCAAGCCTAAAAGCATATAAAAAGCACTTGGTAGTATGCTGTTTCATGGTTCTCATCTATTGTGCTGGTCATAATCTTACTCTATAAGTGTCCCAGACTGCTGAGGAAAAATGAAATAAAAATTTTCTTTCAAGTGAATATTACAGCAGCCTAGATTTCAAATAAGTCATAATGACGGCTTTTCAAATACAGTATCAATGATAAACATCAAACATAATAAAGAACACAAGAAGATCATACAACTAAATGGGTCTTACAGAGGACCATCATAGCAGGGCAGATTTACACATGCCAGATATGGAGTTATCAGACACCCCATCGCATGATAATTACTGTGGCAAAGGAGATGAAAGCCAAGTCTGAGGTTTTCCACAGCAAACTCCCACGATTCAGAAACACAGTTATTGAGACCTTTTCTGGAAATGTTGATGGAGTTTAACTTGAAGATTCCAGAATCCAAGTGGGGTAGAAGTAGACAGAAATACACAGTCTGGGTTCCAAGCAGAATGCTACTCTTAAAGGCCTCGCTTTCACAATGAAAACTAGACCGATAGCCTGCTTTGCAGCTCTAATAATGACTACAGAGTTGGCGGGAAGAAAATTGCAGAGGGCTAAAGAACAAGATAACAGCCAATTCCACATGTTCTCAGTAAACACATCCCTTGAGAATGAAAGGAAAATACAATTTGAAAAAAAAAGAAATTAGAAATTGAGACGGTATTCTCCTAACTAATATTCACTATAAGCAAGTCTGAAGGGTATAATCAGGAGTGTGATAAGGTGCTCCTAGGTGGAAGAAAGTTGGAAATGTGAAAAATAACAAAACCAATGACATTAGCAGTGAAAACCAAATCTAATTTATTATATAGAGCGAGAATAACACTGTTTGGGAAGAGTTAAATTATTCAAAGGACAAAACTGGACACCAATGTATAGATAAGTATGGGGAAACTAGAACTCAAATATCCAGAGGAATTTGCCTTATTTGGAAGAAGACCATAAAAATAACAGTTAACATTGATAGGTTAAAATTTGCAGTTTTTAGAGTAACCCATCAGGATAGAAAAGGAAAGTCTATCATCCAAATCATTAGATAAAACTCTGAACGGAGCAGTATATATTCGAGCCAAAAAGAAATGGAAGGAAACCTGAAGTGAGAAAGAAAAAATAAGATGATAAGACGATATTAACGTCCAGACATATCACACGAAAGGAGAGAAAAACAACCCAGCACATGCTATTTTAGTGAGTTATTTTTTCATGAGTGTGTGTGCATACACGTGTGTGGGGGCGCTGTGTGTGTGCTTGCATGAAGAGGCCAGAGGTCACCACCAGGCATCATCTTCAGAAACACCATCAACCCCCTGAAGAGAGGGCCTCTCACTGCTCTGGAGTTCACCTCCTAGGCTAAATCAGCTAACCGAGGGCCCCCTCTTCCTACCTCCTTAGCGCTGGGATTACCACCAAACCAGGTATTTTTATGGGTAGCGGAGACCCACCTCAGATCACCACGTTTTTAGGGCAAGCATTTTAGTGACTGAACCCAGGACCCATACTGGGACTTCTTAAACAGAAGTAAGACAAATATTTCAAACACATGTACTTCAACTACGGTGAATTAAAATGGCAGAATGTTTCATGATTACTAGTAGAGAAGGGATGTAGGGAGCAGTGTCTTTGCTTTGCTCACTCACTCGCTCGCTCACTCGAGTCTCACGCAAGAGGATGGAGATGGGGAACGCTGTATGATGAAAAATAAACCATTCTTGTGCTAGGAATTTTCAGCATGGATTAAGACCAGACAAAGCTCTCCATCTGGAGGTCTAGAATTACCCTTAGGAAAGTAAGTGTCTAGCCACCAGGTCTGTAAACAGAGGATTCCATTCTCACCAATATCCAACCAAAACAGACTTAACAACTGGATAATGGCCCGTGAACGATGACCAAGATGCCATCGGTATTCCTGTCGTCAGTATCTTTTGAAACCGAATTAATTAGCATGCCTGTTTACAGGGTGTAGCCATGACACAGCACAAACAGTGAGTAACTCGTTTCAAGAAACGTGGTACTTTACCCCGCTAACTCTCAGTAGAAGCTTGACTAGCTGGTGGCTTCACAACGCAGCCTTCAAGATGACCAGCGTAGAGAGCGTTGGCCTGAAGAGAGATGTTCCTGTGGTGAGCTGCTTATAGATGTTTATCCACAAGTTGGTGCCTGTGATTTATCTGTGCATCTACAAGTTCCAGAATATTCTAGGAGCTCTTTGAGACTTCACTGGACTCATACTATGGTTCTCCAAGTTGAAGCTATTTCTGGTATCTTTAATGATTATTCCAAAATTCACATATCATGAGAAGAAAGTAACTAGTTGGGAGACAATAGTGTACGCTTAAAAATGATTTTACTTGGGTCTGGAGCAATGGCACAGCCGTTAAGAGGGCTGGCTATTTTGGGAGAGGACTGGGCTTAGTTTCCAGAGCCCATGTGGTTGTCAGTTTCTAGGGATCTGACTCCCTGTTTCGCTCCAGTGTGCGTTTGCACACACATGGTGCACATGCACACATGTAGGCACACACAGAGACACATAAGATAAGAAAACCTTTTCTAGAATGACCTGACGGTGTCTTTATAGGGGTTTCAAATCCGTTTTGAACCTGCAGACAATGCGGCTAGACCCTCAGATCATTGAAACATATTGAGACCCTTGATCATCACGATGAATTCATAGATGATGGGATGATAGTGATTACATGGCTACAAATAGATCAAATTAAAACAAAACATATCAATACCCTTAAGAACATATTAATATTCTTTTGAGTAGCTGAATTAATGTCTGTTGATCACTATTTTTTTTTGTATGAAGGTTTTCATCTCAAGGGTTTCATGAGTACAATGCATTTAAATAGTGACTATCTTCCAAATAGGACTCACTGGAATATACTCATTAAGAGAACTATATAAAATGGAAATGAATGTGGTCTTGTTTTATAGAAAATTAAGTAATCAGCTGATTACAAATCAATGAATTCATTAAAATGTTTCTCAATCAAATCAGCTGAAAGAGTAATCAGTGAAAGTGTAAATTTAAGAAGGAAACCTACTCCGTGGTCACAGATTTATATATCAAATATGGCAAATACCACCAGTTCAGCGTGAGCAGTTTTCTGTTACTGTAACAAGACGCCTGAGACAACCTGTAGAGTTAAAAATACTTGTGTGACCTCATTGTTCCTGAGTTTTCAGGCCGTGATCAGTTGGCCCTGTTGCTTCGGGCCTACAGCAAGGCAGCAACGCATGGTGGGAGCTGGCGGTAGAACCAACCCACCCAGCTCTCAGCCAGGAAACAGAAAAGAGTGAAGAGAGGGGCCAGTGTCTCCCATTGCTCTTCAAGGGAATCGCTTCTATGATCCAAAGATCCCCTCATGGGACTCCACTTGTTTACAGGTTCCACTACCTCCCACAAGCCCTGGGGCCCAAACCTTTACCACATGGGCCTTTGGGAATCACACAACACCCAGCTGGAGTGAGACAGTCAGCAAACCAACTCCAATTTTTTTCGCCAACAGCAAATATCTGTTTGAAAATTGATTCGCCAAAACTGCAACACATGCCAGGTGTGTCAGTTTAACAAGGTTGAAAGAAAGCTTGTAGACGCGCACAGAAAACACCATCGTTATTGAACAGAGGGTCCAACCTGCAGACCCTCTCAGCACACAGATGTGTGCACAGGACACACGGGGCTTCGGTTAATGGTACTCTTGCTGCCCTTGATTTTGCTCTTTCACAATGGTTAATGCTTCTTCAACTTCTCCTGATAGATGGACCGCTTTGCCAACTAGTGTCTCTGTAAGAGATCCCCTGTGACAGGATGATCTGCCCAGGAGACGGCACTCAAGCCCTGACACGTTGTACAGCGCCATCTTTGGGAGTCCAGAGTAAAGCTGCAAAGACCTAAAAGGCAATCCCATCACAGCACAATGCAAAGGCACTATTAAAAAGCTATTGCACTTGCCAGGAGGTGGGAGCACACACTTTTCATCCCAGCGCTCAGGAGGCAGAGGCGGGCAGACCTCTGAGTTCAAGGCCAGCCTGGTCTACAGAGCTAGTTCAGGACAGCCAGGGCTACACAGAGAAACCCTGTCTCAAAAGCAAAAAACAGATAAATAAATTAAATTAAAAAGCTGTTACATTACTGATATGCCTCACCCAGCAACCATCTTCCATTCACTGCCCAAAATGAAATAAAATGTGGATTAAAGTCAACTCAGTAGGAAAAAGTTCTTACTCCCACTTTATTCCTGCTGTTTCTTCTTCTCTTGGGTTTGCTCTGCCTGCCCTCTGGCCGTGTTGAGTTACTCTCTCCTCTACACTTAGGTCTTTCTCTGAAACCTTTTGTGCTCACAACTGCAAACACAATCTCTGTTGTATTGTCACACTCCTCTCAATTCTGGAGGTTGTGTTTGAAGTTCTATCTGCCTGATGAACCTCCCCACAGCGACAGGCTGTCCCAAACCCAAAACATCAGGAGCCACACAGCCAGTACCCATTGTGGGGAGAGTTACTATGTGTCAGGCCCTTTCGTTCTAGAACAAAATGAGGCAGGGAGGGGGCATCCCAGGTGTGGTACAGCAGACAGGGGCTGGTGTCTCTGGGACTACGAGCCTTCTGGTCTCTCAGTGCAACACGGAACTCGAGATATCCTTGTTTCTGTCACAGGTGGTTTGGTGACCATATTGTTCTGCATTTAGTTTGCTTTCTGTGTGTTTTTAGAAAAACAAATACATTATCTTAGGTCTCATGTATGAAAATTTCATAAAATCCCAGAGTCATCACCTGAGGGGCATCCAGGTATTCTAACAGTCTCAATAAGGATTTAGCTTTGGGGGTTCATGAGGCTGAGTTGGCCCATTTTTGTGGTCTAGCCACCTCCGTTGGAAAAGTTTCACTTGTTACTGTTTGAAGGGCCTCTAGCGAGTGTCAGACTAGCAATCTTCATGTAAACATCACAAAAACAGTGTTTGTATTCACCTCAATTTTTTCATCTGTGAAATGGGGTGAAACTAACGCTCTAGAGATGTCCATAGCTTTGAAATCCTAGTATCTGACTGCTTCTGTGCCCAAGTCATCCTGAGACCATGCCAGATTGCTGAGTGGTTCCAATGGCTGCTTCGGAATGCATGTCTATGCTTTGGGCTGGAAACACCTTCTTACAATGTGGCGAGACTGGACGAGTCAGGAGCAGCAGTATCTCTGGTGACGGTGTGTCAGCCCCGGGCACAGTGTAGAGTCTGTTCATCCATGGCTACCCTTGAAAGGAGTCTTCTTTTCCTAGTCTCCCTTCTCTCCTGAGAATTGTTGAGTCTTTAATTACACCCTGACCCAAACACCGCCTTTGTCAGAGATGAACAATGCGGTTGGATTGCTCAGATTCTGGTGGTGGCAAAGAGGAGACACACATCGCGCTGACTTCTTGCTTCACAAGGGCCCCTCTTCTGCACCAATAGTGGTGAATTCATTCACCCTTTGCCAGAAAGCCTGTGAGCCCTGGCTGTGTGACCCACAGGCAGACAGGGCTTGGAGAGCAGGGCTCTCTGAACTTTGATCTCTCCGGAGAAGGCTGCTAAAAGCCTTCTTGCCTGATTGGGTTTCTTAATTCCTGTGATAAGACTCCCACAAAGGGGCCTGTGACCTTAGACTGCCCTCTGGTGAGGTGCCCTATTGAAGACAGCACCCGGCCAGCTACTGAGAACCAGGTAATGAAAGAGGGGGTTTGCTTCTTCATTCCAAAATGAAATTCGCCTTTCAGGCTGCTTGAACTCTGGCTGTTTCAAGCCTCGAAGCTTCTAATCGACTTTCAGAGGTGTGGTACACAGCTTCCAAACTGTCTTCTGGAGTGCCAGGAGGGCACAGCCTCCTGCTGGTTGTACCCAGCCCAAGTGATGCAGATGTAGAATCCTGGAGCGCCGGTCCTCAAGAGCGGCTGTGCTAATCCACCCTGCATCTCCCCTCCGCCTTCTCTCTTGCCTGCTCTGAGTAGGTTAACTGGCCTTTGTTACTTTCTGCATCCATGCTCTTTACACTCTCCTTCTAAGCAAGGCGTTGGTCTCTGGACTTGTTAGGCTCAAACAGGGTACGGCATCCCATAGCTGTAGTCACAGAAGGTAGGAGGTAGAGGCGGGAGTAATGCAGGAGCTGGCACCCTACAGGTAGTAAGGCAGACCATGGAAGCGTCCATGCTGAAAGCTGCAAACTGCTCACAAGTGGCTCAGCGAGAAGCTGGAGTTCAGTGGAGGAATAAGGATCAGCACAGCAGAGTCTAGAGCACTAAGGAAGATGGAGGAGAGGGCTGGTGGCTGAGTTAGAGTCAAGCTAAACAGGTAAGAGGAAGAGAAGGCTCTGGGCCAGTGATGGCAGCCGACATCCCTGCCTCCAAGCCCCGAGGAGCATAGGTGAGCCACTATTGTCCTTTCCTGAGTCCTTGATCCTAATGTAGCCAACTGCAACATAAAGATAACGTCCCAGGCCACACGTAGACCATAAGCTACTAAATATGAAGTGACCAACAAAGGTGGCAACTAAATATTGGAGGCTGGGGTAAAATTAGCTCTCTGCCACGTAAAGCTGCAAGCTGATCTTGAAAGCCTGAGGACAGAGACACCTTAGGAGGATTAGTAGCTTTGAGACACCTGCAAGGTCACAGAGTAGTAATGGTGGGCCAAGTGAGTACTAGCTGATAGACAATCTAGGTCCACAATGAGCAAAACTGGAGTCAGAGACGAGCAGAAGAGGGAGTGTAGCCACCTCGACACAGGAACAGCACGCGACCCTATCTGGTCGAGCCAGAGGAACAGACAGAGCGTGTAGTTCCTCCACTGTTTCCGCTCTGGTAGCCGGAAGAATGAGCTAATCTTGGGACAGCCTCTGTCGTTTCTGCCCCGGCCCTATAAAAATTCCACATAAGGAAGTTCAGCAGAGTTTTTTCTCTCTCAGAAATCCATCCCTCTCTTGGGAATTCCTCTCGTGTTTTCGCTACTTCTCGTTTTCCTTCCCTTTCTCACTTTCCTATAGTAATTCTTTATATTGATTACTTCTGCTTTGCCTACTCCTATGAGAGTCTATGTCCTTAATGTTCATTAGCGGAAGAGAGTGGACCCAATGTTTAATGATCGTAAGTACCTGGCATTTTGGGTCCTTGGATCAAGCACAACCAGTCTGTCAAATGTCCTATCACTCTAAACACCCGTCTCAGGAGAATTGGAATTCAAGGCCCGCCTCATCTACAGGAAACCCTTCCTCAAAGAGAAACGAAAGAACAGGAAGGAGAGGAAGAGGAGGGGAACAAGGACAAGGAGGAAAAGAGGGAGTAGAAGCTGGCAGAGGAAGCATGAAGAAGACAAAGGAGGATGAAGGGAGGAAGAGGAAGACTGAACAATGATAAATGGAGGTGAGCATCTCAATAATTTGGAAAACAAACAACATAGATTTAAGTGCCTTTTAAGTATTTGATTGCCAAATGCCAGTTCCCAGAGCCTGCTCTTCTGAAGCAGGGATCCTAATGTAGCAATAACTAAGTGACGATTCCCATCCACTGGCTGGCAGCCCCTGTTCCTCAACTGGGGATGGGCAGCATCCATTGTGCTGTTGGTGGCCACTGTCTGACAGCTGCAGAGAGTCTGAGGCAAGAGCAACTCCATGCATCTCTGCCCTAAGTGAAGACTCTGCTGTAGAATCCATGACCAGTGAACAATGGGCCACCTTACCTGGCTGCACTCCGAGCATCCCTGCGGTTCCTCCCCAGGACAGGCTGTGCCTTATGTGTTCTTCAGGAAATTCAGCAAGTCCCCCATTTTCAAACCTCAGAGTCAAATGTTATTTATGAGACCTCGTGTGATTAAATATATTATCTAAACCCAGGAAGTTGATTGTGTACCAAGAAGAATAGAAAATGATGCATTTGGCTTTTTTATTAATTTTAAAATGGTCATTGAACAATTTTCCATAAAGGGACAAATGCGCCTTTTGATAAAATTAAAAAAAAAAAAACAGTTTGTGAATGTACAGTAGGGCGATTTACGAGCCCTTTGAGCTCATCGGCCACCCAAACCCAACAATATCAACTTCTGGATGCAAGCAAGTGGGAAGAATGCCCTGGGTGGGTCAAGGGTCACTACAGGTGAAAGGGGTGATTAGGCCTCATTAGAAGAGCTAGATATGAGACAGGGGAAAAAGTAAACCTGAGAGGACGGTGCTGGACCTGCCATGGCATCTGTAGAGAGGTCAGGAGTCTGCTTTCTCCATCCACTCTGTAGGACCCAGGAATCAAACTCAGGCCATCATCAAACTTGGCAGCAAGTACTTTACCCACTGACCCTCTTTGTGAGCTTCCATACTTAAGTATTTTATAAAAATATTTCTTTTAAAATTCAAGCTCTATTTTAATTTTGTTTTATTTGGTGTAAGTTCTTGGAATCACTCATTGCTCAATTATTGAGACGTGGCTCCTGGGACCCATTCAGCTGGCTCCTCTGTCCTTTTGGCAACCCCCCACCAGGGCACTTTGTTTACACTTAGCATTCTCTTACCACCTTGTATATTTCTTATCCCAAACCTAATGAACGTCACCCGTTTTCGAGGAAGCCATTTCATTCCGATGGAGACAGTTACCGGAAACCAGATCAGGATGGGAGGTACAACTGTTCCTTGTGTGGCTCACAGAGCAAGACGTTTGTGCGTACACAACTCGTCCGTGGACAAGCGACTCTAGAAAATATACATACAACAGCCCTCACCTATGTAAAGCTAAGATGAGCTTAGACTGGTGTGATACATGATCACATGGGTCATTCAAGGTTACCTGTAAACTTTGGGTATGACAGTGAGAACCCTGGCTCTCATTGTCATAGTCTGTGGCACCCGGCTTTATCAGCTGGCCCTAGTGTAAAAAGGCCCTTTCTTCACAAGCCTTTGATTTTACAGATTCCCCTGGGTTCTAAAGCCACATGATTCAGTGTCTTCATCCCTTGTCATCTTCTCCCACACATTTGTCACACAGCTAGGAGGCTCGGGCACAGTCTGCGTTCTGTTTTGAAATTCCTGCATCAGTAATGATAAATTTGTGTGCGTGAGGGCTCACTCTTTGTGCGACAGCATTCAGCAGTTTTAAATCATGCAGAGTATCATTTAAACACATTAAAGCACTAGAGAACACCTTACAGAAGAAACCTGTGCTTTCCCAATTCAGCTCTTCCTCCTCCATCACTGTATCTCTGTCGACCACTGAGGCTTTTACTTTTGCAGGCTTCCATCTTCCGCAATTCACAACCCCAGAGAACCTAGACAACAAAGAGGACCCTAAGAGAGACCTATATGGATCTAATCTACATGGGAAGTAGGAAAAGACAAGATCTCCTGAATAAATTTGGAGCATGGGGATCATGGAAGAGGGTTGAAGGGGAGGGGAGAGGAAGGGAGCGAGGGGAGTAGAGAAAAATATATAGCTCAGTGTAAACAACTAAAAGAGAATATCTTCTCCACTGGGCTGTGTTTAGGAAAGAGTGTATGGGCACACCTTATTCCAGCCTCGTCTCCTCTGGCATTTCTCCAAACAGAGGCAGAACTTCACTCTCTTCTTGTGCCAAGGCACATCGCTCCTTGAGCACAACTCCCTTCAGGTCTGTGACTAAGTAAGGCATCCTGTGACCCAGGCATCAAGAGACGATCAAGATTGCAGTCCTCAGGTTCTGTGTGGTATAACACTTGACATCCTTCTTCATTTCTCCCCCTCCCTCCCTCCATTCCTTCTGAGAGAGGTTCTCATGAATCTGACACTATTTCTCCTGATCTTCTGATCTTACTATCTCTGGAATCATAGGCTTATGCCAGCAGGCTCAGTTGAGATATTTTGTTTTGTATGACAAGACGTTTTGCGGGAGAGACACTCATACATGTCCACTCAACCCAGATAGGGAGCCCACAACAGAGCATATGATAGGTACCACCAAGACCCAAGGTGGTGAACCGACATATTTTATTGGGGTTCCTCAAAGGAACAGAAATGACACAGAAACAGATGTATCATAAAAGCCCAGTCCAGCATGGGTGACAGACCACAAAGTTGGGAACCTGGAGCACACTGTACAGCTGCAGGTTAGAGAGTGTCCTTTCCAAATGACTAACTCTGATCTTAACCTCTTTTAGGCAGCTGGGTGGTTTCTGCTCCTTGGAGTCTTTGTAGCTCGGCTTACCTGTCTGTGACTCTGAAATCTTTACTGCTCCCCCTAAAAGGAAGAGGCCTAGTGAACGTGGTCAGTTTCAGGGACTTCCTGAAACTAGTTTGAGTTATTCGCTGCATCTAGGAACTTCTCAGCAGAGTGAAATGTTTCAATCTGGAAAGAAACTGCTATACAACATGTCCTATGAAATAGTTTTACTTTAGCTGAATGATATAAGTTGGAGTAATTTAGTCGCCTTCTGCTTTGTCTTGTGCTTATAACATCTTCTAGTACTGCATAAAATGTACGTACAACAGAGTTTTCCCCCTAGCATATGTTAAAATAGCAAAAAAGTTTTCCTGAAAATTAAAACCTTTAATAAGAAATACATGTGCCTGGTGCAATAGCCCAAAAATATGTCAGGGCATAGCATAGTCTTTTTTCCTTCCATGCTGGCTGACTTTACAGGTAAGACATTACTCAAAATAGTTTTAATGTGTATTTTTATTAACAGTGAGATTAAGCACACTGAATGAAGTATTCTATTTAATCATAATCACGTCTGATAGGCAATCTATTTATATCTGTTGAACTCGTTAACTTTACACTGCTATGAGAAAATACCAGAGATAAACAACTTTAAAAGGAGGGAAAAGCTTTTTAACTCATAGTTTCCGGGGTTCAGCCCACACGGTTGATTGGCACCATGGTGTTTGTGCCTATGCGGAGGCAAAGCATGGCATATGGGAGTGCATGGTGAAGCAAGGATGCTGCCTCAGTGGCCAAGAAGACACCAGAAGAGGATAAGCGGCAAATCCAATGCCACTTGCAGGGGCAGGGTCCTCCTCAGTGACTTGACTTCCTTAGATAAGGTCCTTAAAAGGTCCAAGAACCCCCAAGAGCTGGGACCAAGCCTTCAAGACACAGGCCTGTGGGGACATTTAAGAGACACTCTCTATTTTGAAAGTGAGATTTTTTTTTTTTGCTTGTATGTTGTGAATTTTTCTAAGCTACTTCTGTGTGAGAGGAATGGTTAATTTTCTCTGTCTTTTGATTTTGCATCTAGTAACTCTTGTAAGGCAGAAGGTTTGCAGTTGCACACAAAAAATTGTCAGTGATCGATGGTGTCTACCTGTTCTTTCTTGTCCTAAATATTCACACTTGTCCACACTTCTTCCTTACTGAACCTTTTTTCCCCCAAATGATTTTAGATTCCTCCATCTAGAATATTAAGTTTGCCTTATTTTTTGTTTCTTTTCTTCTTCCCAGACCCATTTTTCCCATATACCAATATCACATTGTTTATGTGATGGGTAGAAGATGTGTTTTCACATTTGAAAAGCCTAAGTACCACATACTATGAGGAGTCTCTGGTTCCACACCAATAAACGTGCTAACAACCGGTGCCAGTGAGTGCGATGCCGTTGTCCTCTGTGCCAGTGTCGGAGCACCCAGTGTCGGCAGGAGAGCGTCTGAGTGCTTTAATCTAGTCACATCACCGTTGCTAGGGATCCAGAAGGATAGCTCAGACCGAGAAGTGCCAGCACGTGTGGAAACGTCTCAGCCGTACTAATCACAACAGAAAATTAGTGAGGGCCTAATGGTCAATAATTAATTTATAGATGTGATATAAAGGGGAAAACCCCACATATTTAATAATTATGAAACTACGCAGCATCCTATGAAACATCATCAGCGTGATGAGCTCTTGTAGGAAAAACCGAAACACTGTAGTAGTGTGTACAGGAGTCACATCTGCAGACGGGTGCTTGGCAGTGATTAATCCGAGCTCCTTTGCAAAAGATTGAATTAGGAGGTTCTTTCCATCGTTTTAAATAATGGATGTTAAATATTTTTATGACCCTAAATAGTTTTCATTTGGAGGTTTTCCAAGAGTTATTAGTTTATAATATATTTAACCATTATATTTTATTATGTTATTTTTCTTTAGCCATCAGTCAGCTCAAAGCACTTCAAAGGAACCCTTTAATAATGCACTAATTATTTTGCTAAGAAGTACCTAATGCACTGCTTGCCATGGCAGAATAATATAAAAATCTGAGTGATTAAAAAAAAGCCACCTTTTCAGAACCATCTTATTGTCAAGCTCCATTATAAAGAAGCAGTACCACTGTCCCAGAAATACAAAAACGGGTGGGGGTGCAAGGAAGAGTGGAACATCACATGGTCCCCGGGTGCAGGTTTCTCCTTTTATGCATAGCGGGTAAAAATCTTATTTTCCCTTATTTTCCTTGACAGAATTGTTCCAAGACTCAAATGAAGGAAAACATGAGCTTAAATGTAAGTTATTTCTCATAATTATAAATGCAGGTATTAACATGCCCCTTCCTCTAGATGCCATGTGATGCTCCGCCCACTTTGAGAGAATAAAAAACATCAGCGGTCCTCCTCCTCCGTGTGGAGGTGGCTAACACCTTGTAGAGAACAGGGTTAAAGACAGGCCAATTACGTGCAGTTCCCTACTTCCTAGGGCGCTGGGGTTCTTCCCCCTAACCCTTACCCTGGAGATCATTGCTTCACAACACCTTGACCTCAGTAAGGACCGAATGAGAAAATGCGCAGGCTGACCGTGACTTTGAAACATCTGAGAGGACACAGAGCTGAGAGCATCTATCAATAATTCATTTCAGGTTACCGGGCACAAGAGGATCCCTGCTGCTTTTCAAGCCATTAATTGGTCGTTAGGCTCCATTAAGTCGTGGTGGATGTGGAAGCATGTCCAAAGTTGAAAAAGACACAGATTTTAAAGCATCGCTTTTCTTTGCACAACTGCTGGGACTTCTCTGACAATGAGAAAAAAAGGCCGAGGTCAAAGGCGGCTGAAAAATTGAGATGTGACATTATGTGACTGTGGGTTTTGTATCTAAAAATCTAAAAACAGGCTGGCCCGTTCGTTGTTCGCAAACCATTGCCCTTTCTCCCATTCAGAGACTCAAGTCGGTTTTCTAAAAATATTATTGATTCTCTTCGAAATTCCTGTTCATCAAACACTAAGATCCCTTGGATCCAGACACCTTACAAAGCCATTTGACAGTTAAGGCCGACGTGATAGCAGAGTCTGGGGCACCTCCGTGGACACGGATGCAAACCCATATAAGATGGAAGGTCAGGATTGTTTGCAAACATTGGGCGCCATCATTTGGCAGAGCAATAATGAAGTCAAATGGCCATCCTATACATTTGTTTGGGATCAATTTTGGGTTTTAGAAATCAATGGTTTTGTGCCTCATTCTATTAGTGTCCCTCAGCAAGTGACTTCTCTCTCTGGGTTACAGGAGTCTTACATCAAGATGGAAGGGTTCTAGGAGAGCTCTCCGGAGTCCAGTTTAAATATCTTCTTTATCTCATTCTATATCTTCCAGAAGAACCATACTGAGTCCCGTTAGTCTCTCTCATAAGTACCTGTGCTTAGGGCTAAGCACTTGGCACTAGATAGCCTATGGGGGGGGGGTTGTCCCTGGGGAAAAAAACTGAGACTCCCTCTCTCAGCAGCCATTGATGGTTCCTGGTCACTCTTTCTTTTAAAGAGTGGGCCCTTGGGAGACAGATGTCCTCTAATCATGATGGAATGCTGGAAGAAACCTGCTGGCTCCCATACATGTCTGATACACAAGGAAGGTTTGAACCTGTTGGAACTTGGCCTTGGGCCATGATAATCTAGCAGTGTCTCCTTTAAAGGCCCTTGAGCACTGACTCTGAGCTCTGATATGGCAGAACTGGGGAAGAAACGAGTCAGGTGACAGGAAAACTTCTTGATTAGGGAAATTATACATCTTTCTTCAAGAGTCAGATTTTATGCAGCACAAGGGTTTGTCATATTCATTTTTTTTTTGTTCAGAGAGAAAGAGAGAGTAGAAAGGATGATGGGATGAAAGGAGGGAGGAAGGGAGGGAAGGAGGGAGAGAGGAAAGAGAGAATCATTCTGGGAAGTAAGTTAGCAACTTTCTGTTTTCACATAAGAACACACAGAGAGGTTAAGGAGCCGGTGAGCCTCTCCGAATGTGCAGAAGCGATTGTTACATCAACAACGGCCAAGGCAGAGCAGAAGCTGTGGGATGCGAACCTCTACATGGATGAGGAAGCTTCACAGAGAAGCAAGAATACCCAGGCAGTTTTGCCACACAACTTTAGCATCCCGAGTAGTGAAACTGGTCCCAGCTATGTGCTTCCAGCCAAACTAAGCCAGCTTCAGTGTGTGCTTGCCATGTGTTGTTTAAGGTTCCACACAGACATTTCTCAGTGCCCTGTTGTGAATTTTTCACGACACCCTCATGAAGGCCTTTAGAACCCAATTGATCTGAGGTGTCTGAAGCAGACTGGAATCGAGATTGAGAATGCTTTGTTCTTCTTTGACATCTGGTTTGGGGTGCTTTAATGTTTATTTTCTGCAGAAAACTGTTTATTGAGTTACCAATTCCAAACCACAGATTTATCAAATATAAGAAATTTTATTTTCAAACTCATAATGGATCAGCAGATACATGAATGACATTTATGGAACGCTGTGTTGCTAATATAATTTCACTGCATCTCCATCTCTTCTGAGGTCCCATGGATGCATCACAGGCATGTGCTATGTCCTTATCCCTCACACATAGACACCCCCATGTGGTTCCAACTATTTTCTTCTCTGCATCGTGTTAAAGCTTGCCTTTGTAATTCAATGCAGATTGCAACCTTATGCATTATTAAACATCTTGCACTACATTTTTATATGGATAACCCATGGTTTGGGCAAGAAATTCCCAAAGATATTTGGGTCCTTCCCCCAAGTTTTAGTTCTAAAAATAATCGAGCTAGGATGGCTTTTGTCTACACACAACTAGAGAGATCGCTGGTAATTTTCTTAGGATAAACGGTGGGTTTTAGTTCATGTCCCATCATGCTTGCCAGACTGTCCCTAGTAATTACCCATGTGTACTTCTGCCAGGAGTACAATTACCCTCTTTTCCCACGTCATTATTGCTTGGATATTTAATTGAAAACAAAAGCTCTGGTGCCTATAAAAACAAAAGAAGAATCGAACATTTTAACAATGTGTTTGTGAGATGAAACACTATTCCTCATCTCCCCCACTCATCTTTCTACTCTCATTTACCTCAGGGCCCAGATTTCTTTCAGCATTTTGTGATGTTTTAAATCCTAACGAGGAAGCCTAAAGTCTCTGTCCATGGACCTGCAAGCTCCATCTTACTGATAGAAGAGTAACTGTGGCCTCAAGTTGGGAAATTCTTCCCAAGAGGAAGAATTTATTGATGAATTATTCAAGTGAGCTATGAATCTAGTGAAAAATGTCTCTGTAAGAAATGGTAGAAGGGGTCGGAGACACACAGACAAGGCAGTGATGTAAGAAAGAGACAGAAAACGGAGCGAATGTTCACAAGGCCAGGAACGTCTTCAGGTTAGGAAGTGCAAAGCAGGCCCTGTAGCCCTGAGATAAGAGGCCACTTCTTATGGACACTAATTGGACACAAGACAAAACAGCCATTTCCAAAGTCCCGAGTTGCTTGAACCGTGTATAGTATGACCTATTAATGTTTGCCACTTAAACCATGTACAGTACAAGCTATTAATGTTTGTCACTGTTTTGACAAACGGTGAAGACTTGACGGCACAGCCCTGCTAGGCTTTGACTTTGAACATTTTTAAGGATTTATTTCTTTTTAATTTATGCCTGTATGTATATCTGTGAGTGGATGTGTACAAACAGACGCATTTCAATGCCTACAGAGGCCAAAATAGGGCTTCAGAATCCCAGGAGCTGGAGTTACAGGCTGTTGAGAGCTGTGCCAATGTGGGTGCTGGGAACCAACCTTGGGTGCTCTGCAAGAGCAACAAACACTCTTAACTGCGAACCATCTCTCTAGTCCGGGGTTTGAACTTCTATAACTGATAGGGAATGTCTGGCTTTAAACTTTGGAGTATGTCAAATTTGCTCCAGAGTCTTTTTGTTGTTGTTGTTTTTCAAGACAGGGTTTCTCTGTGTAACAGTCCTAGCTTTCCTGGAACTAGCTCTTGTAGAGCAGGCTGGCCTCGAACTCACAGACTGAAAAGCTGAGTGATTAGTTCGCCAACTCCATGGACCTCCCTTCACCAACTCTGTGGACACCCCCCACTTTAGTCCCCGAGCGGCGGCATTACTGTTCCTTTTATATCTCTCAAATGCCACAGGGAGAAAGCTGGCGCTCTGAATTCATGTCATCTCCTGAGCGAGTGAGAAGAGAGGGCAGAGAACGAGGGAAAGACCCGGTATCATCTGGAAGCAAGCTCAGACCTGCTGTGCTCAAGGCCAGCCCCCATTGAGAGTCCAGCGGTTTTGTTTGTTTGTTTAGAGTTCAGAGAATCATAACTGGGAGGTGAGACTCAACAACTCAAAAAAATAAAACAGCAACTGAGAAAATCTTCAGTGTCCTGAGAGAGAAAAAAAACCTATGCCCTGTGCAGGTCCCAAGTATGTTTATTCCCCTCATTGAAAGAAAAGGTAGGGATTTCACCCAAAGACTCCCCTTTCAATTTCATCCCGTGGTTCCCACACTACCTCCATTTAAACAGATTGTGCGTTTTGTGTTTCAACAGTTATTGGTGGGTTTTTCTATTCCTAGTGTTCAAAAGTTGATCTACTTTCACATCACACTATTTTATCTCACTCATGGTTGGCTAACATTTTTATATGACTTTCAAAACCAACTCATAAATATCTCATTTAAGTTTCTTTTCCTGGTGTGCAGAGCTACAAAATAATAGCCGCCAATGGGAGGCTTAAAACCAGCACCATAGCCTGCTCTCTGTTTTCGGCTTGCATCTGTTTTACGCTTGACGGTGGTGATGGGACATTTAAGATAGTCTCTCCAGTGATACAACTGCCACCTTTCTTGAGATGTCTTGGCATGTCTCTCTTTGTTTTAACCTTCTCTACCAGACTAGCTTGAGTTTCCTCATAGCACGGCTCTTGGTTCCATTGAGGAGTGCTCAAAGCAGAAGGGCCACAGTGTCTGTACTAACTCTATACTTGAGTGTCACATGCTAACCCTCTTGTCCAAAGCTGGTCACAGAGCCAGGCCCAGGGTCTGTAAGATTATGAAGACTGTAGATTTTTTGCCTGCCCTCAGACCCAACATCCAATAACAAGGGGGAGGACACAACAACACCAAGAAGAGGACTTCACAGTCCCCAGCACACAGAGCTTCCACAAACCAGTGTGCTCACATTCCAGCCTCTCGCTAGCTCTCAGTCACTTTCCCTGGGAGGATTCTTTGAGAGTCTGTTCTGTGCCCCAACTTGACATACAAACTAGAGTTATCTGAAAGGAGGGAACCTCAATTGAGAAAATGCCTCCATGAGATCCAGCTGTAAGGCACTTTCTTAACTGGTGATTAGTGGAAAAGGACCCAGTCCATTCTGGGAGGTTCTACCCTTGCACTGATAGTCCTGGGTTCTAGGAGAAACTATGCTGAGCAAGCCAGGGGAAGCAGCATCCCTCCATGACCTCTACATCAGCTCCTGCCCTCCCCTCCATGACCTCTACATCAGCTCCTGCCCACCCCTCCATGACCTCTACATCAGCTCCTGCCCACCCCTCCATGACCTCTACATCAGCTCCTGCCTCCAAGTGCCTGCCCTGCTTAAGTTCCTGCCCTGACTTCCTTTGGTGAGGAGCAGCAGCGTGGAAGCATAAGCCAAATAAACCCTTTCCTCCCCAACTTGCTTTTTCGTCATGGTGTCTCATTTTCACCAACAGAAATCCTCAGATACTTCGTCTTCAGTGAGGTCTGGAGAAAAGAACCTCAGAGTCAAGAAAGTAGGTATTTCCCAGTTGAGGGACGTAAATGTTATAGTAATGGGGAGGGTAGAAAATTCAGTCCTTGGCAGAACTCAGTGGACAGGCAGCTCTGTGCTTCCGTCTGCTCTGGGTGAGGACACTTTGCAGGGTGTTTCTGGGGCCATCTGTAAAACAGGGACCCAGGAAAAGCACAGCTGACGGCCTCTAGCTGCTTTCCGGTGTAGCCTCGACTGTGGTTTTAGGGAAACGTGGTCTAAGCGCTTCTCGGGTGATTACAGGGCTCCGCAGCTATGTGCTTTCGCTCACTGTGTTTATTTCAGAACATCTGTGCCATGATCTCTGGTCAGGCTGTGGAATAGATGAGGTCATCTCTTTGGATGCTTATATGGCTGAGGGATAATCAAAACCAATCGCCAGAGCTGGAGACCTTTTCCCCAGTTTTTTTTTTTTTTTTTTTTTTTCCTGCACTTTTGGATTTTCTTATCGCCCCGTGCTGCTTGGCTCAGCACCTTGAATGGAGTCTGCACCTGTCAAAATGGTTATTGGATTAATTTAGAGCATAACCTATCTCAACCTTTCCGGTGCCTTCTCCCACTTTGATGCAGAGAAAAAAAGACAGACAGACAGACAGACAGACAGACAGAGACTGACTATCCATCTTGTAGCCACTACTTCCCTTCCTAGAAACATCTTTCCCAACTAGGCGGGAATGGACTGTGCTCCTTGGCAGCTATATCCTTAGGTATCTTTATGATCATTCTCTGCCTTCAACTTATTTATCATCTATCATCTATCTATCTATCTATCTATCTATCTATCTATCTATCTATCTATCAATCATATCTACCTATCTATCATCTCTACCATGTCTCTATCTGTCTGTCTGGTCTATCTGTCTATCTATCTATCTATCTATCTATCTATCTATCTATCTATCTATCTAATTTCCAGTCATGTAGCCAAGGATCAACACAGGCAGGAATAGTCTCCTAGTGGCAGCATACGGCTCGTGGTGTGCTTGGGTGCTTTCTTTTTCAGCACAGGCTTGTCCTGCAGTCTCTGTGGGAAGCAGATATCTGAAGGCAAATTGATCCTAACACTCCTGTTTGTATCCATCCTCCTTCTGACTCCACCCTCCTAGGAAATAAACTAGTGAAAGTTCCAGGAGCTGGGGGCCATCGGTGAGCATTTCTAAGGGCTCTCGCTGAATCCAAATCCGATGAAGAATTACTGCTTCCCAAAGTAAAGGCAACTGGGAAGCCTGGACACAGAACTTTTCTCCACTAGAAAAAGACACAGAGCAGAGGGGCCAGAAGACACTTCTCTGGCAGCTCTGACTAGAAAGAAGGAAGAATTCTGGGAGAAGATGGAGGCACAGCATTGCAAAGAGGACCAGCCGTGCTGGTGGTGGCTTCTGCAGGGACAGGCGGATGCTCAGGAATCAGGAAGTCCGTGGGTGGAGGACTACCTGCTGGCCCAGTTTCTTGCTGATGTCAGGATGGTATCTTAACATGTTGGGACATTCCTCCGGTTTTAGGATGGCAGGGACCAGGACACATATTTGGAACAGAGCACTGAATCCAAAGAAGGAAAACAAGCTAAGGTCCAGCAAGTTCAATGACCCCTAAAGTAGAGCGCTGAAAACCTGACACATCCCCCTAGCCTGCTTTGACCACAGCCCCGGATTCAGGGCTGGATGCTCACACCGTCAATGTGCTTTGTAGGGATTGGCACCTTCTGACCAAAGGAGGATTGCAACTGGCAGTTGGTGAATCCCCCTGGGTATTTTACAGGACAGCAAGCAAAGATAAGACCGCATGTGATTAGGAAGCAGTAGCCTTGTGGGTAGAAACAACCCCATATCTGTTAGCCATTTTAACAGGAAGAACAACAGGCTAAATTTCAGCCCAGCTCACTCCGCAGGCTGCACAATGCCTTTGCTCAGGGGAACGGTGTTGGGAAGCCCTTCAGTTCGAGGTGTGTAAATAGAGAGGAAAGACAAGATTCTGCCAAGGATTGTCTAGCACAAGTGGAGGCTACAATATTGCCCTCGGGTGCTGGAATATGAACCTCTCTTCGCAGGTGATTACTTACCCTTCTATCATACAAGCAGTCATAACTTGAATATAGTAATTAGGAAAAAGTGATAAGCCGAAGAAAATCTGCTCCTTCCTCTGCGTGGGCCCAACCCCTGCGGCTCTGTGCCCATCACCAGCCCAGCTTGTGCATTATTCGTAGGAACCTCCTGTTAAAGGGACTCCCGTACTCACACATTCACGTTGTCTAACTACTCTATCTGCTCTGTTTTTTGTTTGTTTGTTTTTTTAAATCGTCATTTCTCTCGGCTTTTATCCTTAAACAGTGACTACTGTTAATTACGGCGTTGCTAAGGTGAGAGCCGATGTGGCCCAGGGGGATCCCCTCTTGCCTGGCTACATTCAGATCCTTTGAGCACTCCTGGCGCGGCAGGATGCTTCAGCTTCCGCTCCTCCTTTTCCAACCCCAGCCCTGGATGAGCTCTCTCTCCAAGGGACTGTTCTTCTCAACTTTTCCATGTATTATTTCTCCCAGCCATGTTTCCCCCTCTTCTCTCTAGGAGGGTTACAGACTCCTGGCTCGGGCTTAAAGAAGATTCAGACATTCCTTAGCACTTTGGGGAGCTAGGGGCTGATTTCCCTGGAAAGGCCCCACTTTTTTTTTTTCATATTCTAAAACATTCTAAGGGATGATAAAAGACATTCTCCTTTAACACCAAGAGCAGGCATCTGGGAGAAAACTTCAGCTCCTCATAAGCTGGTCACTTCTCCACTTCAGACGTCTTTGAGTTCACAAGGGATTGTGAGTCAGGCCGGAAGGACCCTTTGCAAGCCACCATGAAACACACTGTGGGACACAACGGGGCAACAGGACACAGAGAGCCCCTTCTGGTCTCTAAATTCCACATCATCAGAAACTCTCTGGAGCTGTGACACCTGAGACATCATTGTTGTGCTTGCTGGGAAGTCGCTGTTGAACACAGCCACGTTGGAAAGGATCCATGTGTTCTGTGAATGTGCTGGCCTGGAACCAGGGCTGGATCACAGACTCAGAGGCCAGAGCAGCAGGAGAGAGTATGAGGGCAGAGAGGCGAAGAGGAGTCAAAAATTGGTGAAGGCTTGGTTATTGCTGTTAGTATAGCTTCACCAACAGAAATATGCAGTTTCCAGAATTAGGAATTGGGAAATGAGAGAAGGGAGAGGTCCATCTTATTCTAAATCTACCACCCCACTCGGCTAGAAAGAAAAATCGTCATGAAAATTTCTTTCTAGACCAGGAAGAGTTATTGTGTAGCAAGGAATACTTGACAATTTCTGTACATTTTTTAACCTGTCACAAAAGATAACAAGAGTGTCACCATTGTACCCGAGAGACTCAACCCTATAATTGCAAACAATTACCTGGATTAAAGTGTTTATCTATTTTGCCAAGCTGGTAAAATAAGATTTTAACTGCTGCATCCTGTTGATTTAGAAAACCGGTCATAAAAATGTGAACGTATCTCTGTCTATGGTATACGCTGCAAGCCCTTTGCAGTTTATTTTTGTGATTATGCATCATACTTACAGAACTAGTGTTATGTATGTGACTCTGTCAATGTTCAGATTATGTCAGAATGCACAGTTTCTGATGCAGTAAAAACTGCAGTTTTACTACTCCAATCGTGTATGCTTCTCTTATACTGTCTTCTGTTTTAACTAGCTGAAGTTTGTCGTGGGATGGGTGGGTGAAGGGTTTCAATTCATTACTTTTTAAAAGGACCGTGGCTGACCAACACATACACAGAAACAGCTCTTCCCACTTTGCACTTGCCGAAATGGTAAAACTATCATATCCTGGCTTAAATCCCAAGGTAGATTTACCTCGAGACTCTTGTTTGCTCCCTTGTTCTATATATCCTGGCACTAGTTCCTTTCGGCCGTGTGTATACAGAAAATGGATGTAAGATTTTCAAAGAGGGAAAGAAAACAGAAACTCACTAAAATTTTTATTAGGAAAGAACTTTCGTGTTAACATAGGAGAACTGATGACTTGTATAAATGGTGATTTTTTTTGCCATTGCCAACATATTTGTTTTACTTTTTAATTGTGTGTGCATGTGTATGTATGTGTGGTATGCAAAAGAACAGAGAGGGAGAGAGGAGTGGGGAGGAAGGAAAAGAATACACACATGAGTGCACTCGACAGGAACTGGCACTCCTGGAGCTGGTGTTACAAGTGGTTGTTAAGTCATCCAAAGTGGATGGTGGATGTTGGGAACCAAATTCATGTCTTCTTCAAGAGCAGTGAGTGCTCTTAACTGCCGAGTCATCTCTCCAGGCTTTAGCTTAACCTTTTCAAACACATTCCACATGCGGCCTTTCGATTTGCTGCTGTCTCCGTTATTGTGATAGAACACCATAACCAAAAGCAGCTTGAGGAGGCAAGTGTTTATTTTGCTCAAAGTTCCTACAATAGTTCATCATCAAAAGTAGTAAAGGCAGGAACTCAAGCAGGACAGGGACCTGGAGTCAGGAACTGATGCAGAGGCCATGAGGGGACCTGATTACCGTTTTGCTTCCCCTGGGTTTGCTCAGCCTGCTTCCTTATAGAAGCCAGGACTACCAGACCAGTGATGATACCAACCACCATGGGCTGGGAGATGGGCCCCCTCCCATCAATCACTAAGAAAAAGCTCTATAAGCTTGCTTGCAACATAATCTTAGTGTCTCTCTCTCTCTCTCCCTCCCTCCCTCCCTCCCTCCCTCCCTCCCTCCCTCCCCCCTC
>NW_026067965.1:1154603-1316310 GCF_014885135.2 Alexandromys fortis
CTCTCTCTCTCTCTCTCTCTCTCTCTCTCTCTCTCTCTCTCTCATTTTTCAAGACAGGGTTTCTCTGTGTAGCCTCAGCTGTCCTGGAACTCACTCTGTAGATCAGGTCGGCCTGCCTCTGCTTCCCGAGTGCTGGGATTAGAGGTGTGTTACCATCCAGCTGGAGACATTTTCTTAATTGAGGTTTCCTCCTCTTAGATGACTTCCATTTGTTGTCATCCTTTACTATCGTTCCAGGGTCCTTTGAAGTGGAATTTCTACCCATGGCATATACAGGTTTATTGATACAATTCCATAGGCTGCAGAGACTCATGAAACCACATCCCAAGCAAGATATAAGACATCCCCCCACCTAGAAAGTTCTGTCACTCCTTCCTAGTCACTCTTCATTCTCCCAACGGTTCCACTTTCTGTTGCTGGGTACTGAGTCTTCCTATTGTGGAATCTTATATAAAGGGAAGCACAGTGTCTTCCCTTCAGGTTTAGTCTGCTTTTTAAAGCCAGACTGATTTTGAGATACGGCGATATAGTCCCACAGATCAGCTGTTCATCCTTTCCTGTTGCCAGGTAGCATCCCAGTGCATAAAAATACAAGCTTATAGGTTTGAATCGTCAGAGGCTTGCCATTTTTGTTATGAAGGCAGCTGCTGTGAGCACTGCTGTGCAAGACTATCTCAATGAAACCCGGTAATACAGCTCCTCTTCCTCCTCAAAACGCAGTGAAAGACAAGGCACATGAGCCATTGAGACATGCTGGAATTTACCAGACTCCTCCAAACACTTTCATCTAGAGCTACAGATTTGGTGAAAATGGTATTTTTAAAGAAGCTTCCAGTTGCATGTAGGCTGTCTCGCTATTTTAGCACTGAAGTTATTCCTGGGCTAATGCAGTCAGGATAGCTCATATCTTTGTCAAGTGGAATTTGTAAAGCAGAAAGCTCTTTAAAATCACATTTAACAACACTACTCAGGACTAGAGAGATGGCTCAGTGGTTAAGAGCACTTGTTACTCTTTCAGAAGACCTGGGTTCTGCCCCTAGCACTCACACGGTGGCTCACAATCATTTATAACCACAGTTCCAGGGGATCTGATGATCTTTTCTGACTTCCTCTGAGACCAGGCAAACAGGTAGTACATGTCCATAAATGCAGGCAAAATAAGTACTCTCACAAAATGAAAATAAATGTACCTAAAAATAAACATAATTTAAAGCAAAGCAAAAACATAATTGGTCATTATCTATTGTTCTTTTTAGTATTTGAGTCCAAATAATATTTTGTTAATAGTTTGTGTGTTTGCATCATTCATTAAACTCAACAGGATTTTCTTCTTTGGGTTACTTTTTGTTGGATTTGTTCATGACGCTGATGTAAGCATCCTAAAATGTGGATGTTTATTTTGTGATTCTCTATAGGAGCTCAGCTAGCAAAGAAATCATTCTTTGAATAGCTGAGCCATTACAACTGTGAACCTCTCTGTGCCTGGCTTTTAAAAAGAGTTCTGTGATGGAATTCTCAGACTGTCAAGGTCATTGCTCAATTCAGATTTGCTATATCCTCTTCAAGTAATTTATCCCATGACAATTTCCTTGAAAAAGTATAGGCTTCACCAAGGTCATCTAATCTGCTGGCATAGGTTTGCATGGGACAGTCTCTCAGCCTTCTGGCATCTCATTTGCATCCAGGCTTATAGACACTTTATGCACACCACATACTGATATTTTATGAGTTTTTTGAACTCACAATATATAGTGCTTATAGTCTCCATTTTTCTATGTGTTTTGATTTGATTCCTTTCCCCCAATGTGTGTACTCTCATTAGTTTCTGGTGTTTTAAGTGTGTGGTGTATCTGCTTCCCCAATTCCTCCCATCCATCCACCTTAGGATGCAGCCTCTGGCTTCTGACACAGTGCTGATTTCAGTCATTTAGTTCTTTCTTCCTTTACAATAAAGGCTCTGTGTTCCAAATTTCCAATGAATTTATCCCTGGCATGTTTTGATGTAATCACCCTGCTGTGCTCTTACCAGAACTGTTCTACGTTTACACTATAGAGCCCCACGGATCGTTATTGAAGTGTTGTGGGTGAAGATTATACGCATGAATAAGTGCTAAAGATATTTGTATTAAATAAAATAGTAAGGAGCAATCTGACATCTCCAAAATCAATTGAATTTCATTGACTTAGTCATTCATTCAGCAGATGCTTACAATTACCCGACAAGTAGGAAATTTACATTGTTATAAATACGTGACCAAAGTATAGATTGATGTGTAATAAAACTTACATCAAGTGTATTTATATATGTAAGTAGATATGCATACAGGTGTGGGAAAAATACTGAACCCAAACATGACTATCAATATATGATTGAATAATGATTAGTTCTCAACATGTTGTTTTTCTTTTAGCTATTTCTATTTGTTCATTTTATACGACTGATAGATATTGAAATTTTAATTTTTTTTTAAACCTTAGTATCAGACATGGGAAGGCTCCATCCTGTTACAGTTCCTTCTTGACATGGCATTTATATTTTAAGGAATTTTGCTTGAACAAATAATTCAAGATACAGCATACATTTAAGAAAGGGTTATATATAGCAAGGTTTTTTAAAAAAGATAATGCTTTAATAGCAATAATCAACAGATAAAATGTACAAAGTGCATGTACATTGTGTTACATCTACAATAACACTGTATCGTGATATTAAAATCAAACATTCACTTACATCATCATAAAATGCTTGAGAAATATTTGGATTTCTATGTGTAGCCCTGGCTGTCATGGAACTTGTTCTGTAGACCAGCCTGGCCTTGAGCTCACCAAGATCCACCTGCCTCTACCTCCGGAGTATTGGGATTAAAGGTGTGTTTTTTCTTTTTTTTTTTTTTTTTTTGAGAGTTGTTTGGTGAGCCATCTGGAATAATTGTATCATTTGAAGTAATATCTGTCTGTCCCTGCTGTCTGATTGCCTCATACTATAGGATGATTTGGAATAGCATGGGCATGATGGCCAGAGTGGGAAGACTGGACTACGTCTTTATCAGTGAAATTTAAGAACTTTGAACTAGTTCTTATTCTAAGAAAATGACTTAAAGCCGATGTCATTAGTATTTATCCACAGAGTCACTATTGTGATTTTTACTGAAGTAGTAAGTACCTTTTTAAATGTTTGTATAACTCTGCTGATGAGTTTTGACTCTCAGCTCGACTTAGCATATGATACCAGGGCAGAGAGTCTCAATGAGGAGTTATCTAGATCAGGTGGGCCTATGGCATGTCTGTGGAGGACTATCTGGATTGTTAAGCGATGTAGGAATATCCAGCCCACTGTGGGAGGCCCCATTCCCTAGTCAGGGTTCCTGAATAGTAGAGCAGAGAAAGCTACCTGAAAGTAGGCAAGGAAGCATGCATTTATTCTCTCTCTGCTCTTAACTGTGGTGAACGTGATACAGTTAAGTTTCTACCTCAGCCTATCCACAGGAATGAACTGCAGCCTGGAAGTATGAGCCAAATAAACCCTTTCTTATCATAGCAACAGAAACAAAACAAAGACAAAAATAAAAGTATAAAATCATGTATAGTTGAGCCGAAAGGTCTAATGTTTATGTCAAAGGATATAAACATTGATTACAAATGTAGAAACATTTTCTAAACAGCCTAAAACAGTCTCGTAACTGGATCATAACTGGTTAAGCCGCTGTATGTGTACTCAATGGAATATTGCCTAGCTTACCAGGTAATGCACTATGGGGTCAACAATTCAGTCAAGGCAAATTCCAGAAATATAAAGTTGGAAGGGCACACAAGGTGTTAAACCTTACTAGTACTACGAGCACAAAACAACATAGGCAAAAGAAAAAAAAAGCTGTATAGATGCAGAGGATGGTGTGTAGCAGTTTACCACCTGGCTTCTGTGGCGTGTGTGGGTATCATTTTCTGTTTCTCCATTTTCCATAATGGGCTGATGTACTAGTTCATCTTTCAAAGGCTGATAAAAAAAAAATAAAATTTCTGTTTCAAAGATGTTTCCGGAATGTCTGGATGTTTTATCGGCTTCAAAGCTCCCTTTTGGGCACGAGACAGTGAGATGGTGAGAAATTAGGTCTCCTCTTTATGTTTTCCCTTCTTGTTGTCAAAGGTTACTCCTTTAAATTTTAAAATATGTAACCTAAATCATTTATAGATACACAAGAGCTGTATAAAGTTAAGTCGTATCTTAAGAACTGGTAGGAGCAGCTTCTATCCATCCCCTGTAGCTAAGGGGTTTGATGTTGGGACAAAGGCCATCCCTGTAGCTTTGGGAGTAACTCTCTTGTTCCATGCTTCTCAAATGCCGGGGCACATTGCAATGAAAGTTTAATGGGAAAATCACCTTCTTTCTTCACCTACTTGTATGTGACCGCTGCCCACCTCTGCTGCCTGTGTGGTACAGGACATGACAGAATGGTGTGGGGGGGTCACAACCCCAGCACTGTGGTGAGAAAGACCCAGAAGACCCAGATTCCAGTCTGGCTCTACAACTTACCAGCTTGGTGACTTTGAACTAGTCCTTACACTAGTTTCTAGAACAGAATTAAAAGGAGTGATCATAGATCTTATTCACAAGGTCACTGCGGACATTAAGTAAAGGGGACAATAGTACTGATTCGCAAGGTCACTGTGGATCTTAAATGAAGTGGTGCACCCCGTAGCAAATGTTCAGCCACATTAAACATTAATGTGTCCCGTTTGTATAATTTGTCTCTATTCTTAATCATCCCTAGCTCAGTTTGTATTTTAAAAGGCATGGGTATGGGTGGGGTTTGGAACTCAGTGGCAGAGGGCTTCCCTGGAGGGTGAGGCCCTGTGTTCAATCCCAAATGCAAAGAGCACCTGTGTTCCCTGCTAATGTCTCTTCTGTGGCTTCGTGACCTTAGCACTTCCATTTTGTCAGTGTGTGCTTCCTATTGGACTCTGCTTATCTTAGAAACTGCCAATTTTTGAAAACTGCATCCAAGGTCCCAAATTAATGCTTTTTGATCGTTTGCACCTTGGCGAATTAATATTTAATTGCTCTGGCCGGGCGGTGGTGGCGCACACCTTTAATCCCAGCACTCGGGAGGCAGAGGCAGGCGGATCTCTGTGAGTTCGAGGCCAGCCTGGTCTACAAGAGCTAGTTCCAGGACAGGCTCCAAAGCTACAGAGAAACCCTGTCTCGAAAAACTTAAAAAAAAAAAATTAATTGCTCTGGAAGCTATTGTCCTCTCTTGGGTATGTTTCTTTACCTGTAAAATAGTAAGTTGATTAATAGGACTGTCTTCTACAACATTTTCTGCATTTTTAAAAATTCAGTAAGACCAAGGTTCGTCTCGAGGTGCTGAGTTCCAAACCAGCTCCCAGATAGTGTGGTGATGCTGCCCTGGGGACCACACTTTGAGGACATCGGTAAGAGATCCTCAATTCCTGTAATGTCGCCAGCTGAAGAGATCCTCCTGATGATATAAATATTACACGAAGCAAGATTCTTGGCTCTTCTCAACTTCATTTACTTCAATGGACAGCTAATACAATGCTCACTTTCTAAGAACTTTGGCATTAGAGGACGTACTTGAAGTTTTGGGAAATGGGGACGGCATGAGGCAGGTGTGTGCTGCACAGACTTTGCTTCTCTATGGGTAGGGATGGGTTGTATGACTCAGCCCCGGGCCCACTGAGCCTCACCTTTTATACTTCATGTGAAGACCATAATCAAGGAAGAGATAAAGAGATGAAGGACATTTTAGGGTGTAGGAGACCAAGATATTAATACAATGGCATCTTATTCTCCCTACCTCTATGGTTTTACTATTTATCGTTGGCATCATATATGATCAACAAAGAGCCAAAACAGTAAATGGAAAAATTCAGAAATAATTCCTAAGTTTTGAGTATAGTTTATTAGAATATGACATTCTAATACTCTACATTACTGTGTTATTGATGTCAGTCTTATTATAGATTTTAGGGCAAAGGCCTGGACTCCAGAAGCCCCAAAAAGGTAGGTTTAGCCCCATCTAGTTTACTAAGTAAAGAGAAAAGTCGTGATGAAAGGAGGGAAAGGAGACACATTCAATATATTCATGTTAGGAACCCCAAGTCCTTAGGGGTTTTGACGTGAGCTTCCAGTTTAACTAGAGTGAGAATGAGGGCAATGGAGGGGGTCTGAAATTAGACTGTCTTGGTCAAGGTGTGTCTGCTGGATCATTGCCTCCACTCTGCCTCTCTAAGATGATCCAAAGAGGTCTTTATCATTGTTGTCACTTGAAGAAACAATCTGTTTTTCAGAGGATGGAGACTTCTGACCCAGAGTGCAGACTTCAAGCTTTTGCTTCTCCCAGATACATGGGTAAGATTAGACTGCTGGAGTCGTTTATGTTTGCTGAGCCACAACTTTGAGCCAGGTGTATACGACTCAGGTGGGCTAACTTTTAATCACTGATTTGCTTGACTGCTCTTTTTGGTGTTAGTGGTAGGGTTTTTTTTCTTTCTTTTTAGCACATTTTTAAGACTTCTATGATCAAATATCCATCATTTGTAGAGAAGTCCTCTCCACATTTGGGTTTTCCCCAGATCAGTGTGCCAGCCCCCACAGCACATACAGTAGGCCGCTACAATTTCATTTCGAAAAGAGCTGATTTTAGACCATAGGTAAAGCATCTACCTTCAAACTCAAGGGCCTGGCTTCACTACCCTAAAACCATGCTAAAAGCCAGGATTAGTGGTGTCCTCTTGAAATCCCAGCACTGGGAAGGCGGCCAGGTAAATCCTTGTGGTTTGGTGGTCAGCTAGCCTGGCCTAGGTGAATTCTAGACCAACGAGAGACTCTTCCCCCATCACACACACACACACACGTTTATATTTAATATAGTAGCCATAAGAAGCAATGCAGATGATGGCTCCTAGATGACTTCTAGGCTTGTCAGCAGTTTGCAGTACAGCAAGGAAACCTGTGTGAATGGGGATTCCTGGAAGGAAGCCATGTTTGCACAGACTGACTAATTAGAACCACGGAGATGTGGCGAGATGGGAATGGGCCCGATTCAGAGCCTAATCACACTTTGCCTTGGACTAACTTTTGCCCCTGAAATAGCCCTTCCTCGCCCATTCCTTGTGTTTGGGTGTAACATCCTGAGATTAGCAGATAAAAACCTTCCGAAATTTATTAATTAAGTACACAACTAGATTTCATTAGCCCAGATGCTAAGATGTCATCAGACAGAGTCTGAGGGCTACAGAACTTCCCTTTACCAATCTGTAATCTGCCTCTCTGATGTTTCCCATCACCGAATCTTTAAAATGCCTTGATTTATAATTCTCTTTGTCCTGTTACTACAATGCTCCATGAAACTGCTTCCACAATGAAACATTACATTTGGGCAAACCTAAACGTGTGATCCTGGGCCATGGTTGCAGATAATTTTGGTTCCAGAATAAACCATGTCTTTTATTTTTGGGGGGGGGGGTGAGAACCGTTTCTTTCAATCGTACCTAACAGGGGGATAACATTCCTCTAATAAGCGGATGCAGCATGCAGAGGGTGTGGTGTCTGAGGAGAACAGAAATGGTGGATCCCCTTCTTCAATAAAGATTAAATGAAGCAATTCTAGGAACTGGCATTACTATCAAAATATTCTTTGCACACAGTTCGGCCTGTGGATCTTGTTTCTCGGCTTACGTTCGTTCGATGTTGTCTGGTTTTTTCAACACTGTGAACAAGTGAGAGGTTTGCCTGTGGGCTTTTCCCTTCTGCTGCAGAAGGAAAAGTTGCATCCCGTGTTTCCAGCCCTGTAGTAATGACTTTAGCATGACGGGCTCACCAGGTACAGGCCGTGTTCTCAAGGAAAATGCAAACAAAGGCTTGTTTCTAGCCATGGAAACGTAATCATTCCCATGCTCAAATATGCTTTACATTACTCAGAAGAGAGTTTATTGGCTCTGGGTCTGTTGTGTCACCGAGGAAACCGTGGTGCGCTGTTAACAGACTAATGAGAAAACCAGCTCAGGCAGCCCCAGACTGATGGGAGCCTCAGGTAGCCTGGCAGAGGGAACTCCCCAGTGAGGGGCTCAGGAAGCCGAAGCCGCAAGATTAGAGTGAAGGCATTGTTCAGTCACTTGGGGGAAGGACTGCAAAGCCAGAAAGATGATGACATTAACAGTGAATGCGATTCTTTTCTTGTTTGGGAGACAAATTTTTTCCTTTCCTATTTGAAATGGCCTAGCATCTTTGAGGTCTCAAATTTCAGTGTTTCTAGTCAATATCTTATATGTGGGAGAGAGTACCAAATTCCCAAACTGAGGTAGAGGACCTGGTCACGGGTTCCTGCGAGAAGAGAATTCAGTATTTTATGGGCAGATCAACTATGGCTGATGTCCTGTCTTCAGGCAGAGAAAGAAAGAGGTTGACAAGCAAAATGACCGGGTTGACCTGGCTCTCCTGAGCTGGGATCTCAGAGATTTTTTTTTTTTATCACGTTTCTAGTGGAAAAAAAACAAAAAAACATTGCTAGCACTGTAAAAATTAAGCTGCAGTAATCAACATTAAAGACACCACTGAGCAACAAGAGGCACAGTCTCAGCGTTTGAATCAGTATGTTCTCTTCACGGTTGAAGGGTGGGTGGCAGCGAGGTGACCTCTGCTGTCGCAACTGCCTGCAGCACCCGGCACAGACGCGTCCTATCCTCACTCAGACAGCACCACTGACCCAAGGTGGTGTCCGGTGTCTCTCTGACTTCTAGAAAAGGTTCACAGTTGTTCCTTCCCTGCTGGGAGCCTGGCCACTCATTTCCCCTCAGGACGCGTTCTTAACCACGGGTGTCAGATGATGCACAGGCAATCCAGAAAATGAAAAAGCGGATTTGTGAACGCTGGACTGCAAAAATACATAGCAAGTAAGTCCTCAGAAATGTGAAAGAAGGAAATACTGAGGTAAAACAATAAATGTGCACAAAAGACCAAAACCGGAGGTTGGGTCTTTGAAACACGTGACGTGACAGACAGAGCCCGGGCAAACAGGAACTGTAGTGACAAGGAACCTTTATTTAAAAACCCAAACAGACCTGATGTGTGGGCAAACACAGTGTTTGGAAGCTTTCAAAGAAGCCATGGAAAAACATCATAAATCTGAAGAGACTTTGGAGGAGGGAACCAACGTGACCAACATGTATATATATGTGTGTGTGTACACATATACACATGTGTGATGTATGTATATGTATATATTTCTATATAGAGTCTGTATTGTCCTTTTCTGATTATTTCTGTTTTTAATTCCAACAGAAGACTTTAGAACATTCTAAACCTAACTTTAAGAATTTTAAACCTCAAAACCTAACTTTATAGAATTTAATAGAATTTAAATCTCTCTCTATCTGACAAAATTGATTCTCTACAGAAACTTCATATTACTAGTTCTTATCCTGTGAGTCATTTTTCTCACTGAACAGCACTTTCTATTCCTTCCCATGTTTGTACATCCACATCTGGTCTGTCTGTCGGTATGCACTAGAGTCTGCACAGCCCCCGGTGTGTTTATTTTGGCTTGCAGCTTTAGCTTTGTCCATTGCCGACACTGCAACAGTGGACACACTTATGTTTTCATAATGAGCTCATGAGAGTGAGGGTCTAAACTGGACACAGGCAAGTGCGATTGCTCAGTCGTTTTTCATTCTAGTAGACTCGAGGTTGTACTGTGGAGGACCAAAGCTGCCATTAGGAGCGTTGATCTATTTACTCGCACACTCAGTATTAACTATAATAAACCTTATTTTGGTGAATGAAAAATAACATTACTTTATTCTAACTTATATCCCCTTGCTATCATCTGCAGGTTACATATAACAGTCAGTACAATATGCATAACTACATAAGCAGATGTTACACGGTATTGGTTAGGGTGTGGTAAATATTTTTCCTCTTCAGTTGGTTGAATCTGTCAGTGTGGAACCTACATATACAGAGAGTCAGTGGTACGCGGTCTTGCTTGTCAGAAAGATGCCTGCATCCTGTTGTATGTGATTGGGTCTAAGACGGTGAAACAAGGAAGACAGACCACTTACCCTGTCCCTTTGTGGTTTCCCAAATAGGCTCCTGCTGACAGCCCTGAGCTATCTGCCCTGCCCCTCTGCCCTTTTATCTGTGCCCTGGATCAGCAGTCCTCCAGAGCTGCCCAGGTCTTTCTCCACAGTTGTCCCTCTCTGTGCACTTCGGTTCATAGTTCTGTTTTCAATTTGATCTCCTGTTCTTTCGTCCTTTCCAAGATCCTCACAGACTCTTACACCAAAGAAGCCTAGATTTGCTGTTTTCTGCTGTGCACATGACTGACTTCACTTGTTTGAATGCACTTTGTCTTTTATGGTGAGAGCGATGTGTGTCTAGCTTGACAGCCATTTTGAACTGAAATCCCTTTGCGGTTTAGAAATGCCAAGGAAAGCCCAAGCAAACACTTGCATCCTACCACCTCTGTGTTATCCTTTAAGATAAAGCTATTTCACTGAAAACTATGCATTTACCCAGCTACAGTTAGGAGCTTGGTCCTGGGCTCCGTGCTAGCGCTGTAGGAGGGACTCGGAGCAGCTCTCGCCCCAGGAAGATGCGGAGCCTAAGTGAGAACAGAAGGAAATGCACATCGTGTAAGTGTGCTTAAAATACATCACATCAGGACTGTTGCCCCAGGAAAGGTTCTGCCAAAAACTCTTGTCTAATTAGTCATTTTAATCAGGTCTCTTCCAGGATAATAACTGGAGCTAAACTTCGTAATGAGCAAATTCATATTCATCATTCTATTTATGCTGCAAAACAACCCGGAGGTAAGAGCTATTTTTATCTCACTTTACATATGAGGACTATTTTCATGCTCCAAGCGGTGTCTTTACCCCTTCCCTAGGACGACGGGCTACCAGCAGCATGCAGTGGGCTGAAGCTTTAAGGTAGCCATCCTGCACAGGGGACCTGACGGTTCTGAGAGACTCTGGGAAAACCAAACCAGGGTGAATTCTTCTTTCAAACTCCTGAGAGAGCTAAGCCTGCACTGTTCTGACTGTGTTCTTCCTGCCCTTGATACTTCATGTATGTTATTATTACATCCCTGAGTGCTATGGGTAGGGGGTACTGGGATGACTCCCCATTTTTTGAAGTACCTAAATTCTCAGCACCTCACCAAGGATGAGAGGTGAGAGGGCTAGGAGTCAGCTCACTGGCTAGCTCCAGTCTCCAAACCTCAGGTGGGCAAAGAGTTGTTTTTGCACAGCTGCAAGCACAAGGAGCAGTATCTTAAAAGTGTATTATAAATAAACATAAAATCCCAAAGTTAGGGGATTTGTAGGGGTTGGGGAAATGTCTAAGTCTCAAGACCTAAAACATTTACTCTCTGGCTCTTCATATCTTAAAAACTCAGTTCTCTGCTCTATCCATCTTTCCTGCACCCACCAAAGGAGGGTGCACTCTGATGGCCTCATGGGCATATTTGACTAAAATACTGGCCGGAGGTGATGAAATCTGGAGAAAGATAACTAGTTTAGCCCTCTGCGTTCTTCCATGTCCCCCTCTATCCCTTTGGGTCCCAGCTGCAAACACATCTCTTATTAGGGTTTGTCTGGGACAAGAGGAAGACTTACACCTGTTGTTGTGTTTCTAGGTAGCAGGCCCTAGAATTATCTGGATTTTTTTTTTTTTAAATGGAGGGCAGAAGAAAAGTTTACCCTTCATGAAGATTGATTTAAAACTTTGTATCAGGAGGGCAACTTCATGATAGAAAGAGTCAGCATCTTGGCGCGTTCGGCAAGCTGTGTGGTCCCTGAGAATGGCCGTTATCTAAACTGATTATTTATCTCGTGATTGGGGTGTGAAGAGGAGAACAGAAGAAATTTTGAAGTCATCCTCTTGCAGACCCCCTAACCCTCTCCTTTCATTTTTCCTAGTGTGGGTTGTATCCCCTGACCTGCACAAGTTGAGGCCTCTGTAATTGCCAGAACGCCTGTGAGTCTCCAGTGATATATATGAACACATATAGGCATGGCCTAATTTTTGTCAGATTCCTAAATATGTTCTTCTGTCGGCCCATAAACAGACTCCAAAGAAGACTAAGTAAGGATCATTAGTTGAGCTAATGGGAGTCAGTCATAACCTTCTTTAGTGAAACTTAAGGTTGTCAAAGAATTCAGCTTCCAGGAATGAGCATTTTAACTGTCTTCCTCAGTCTGCACAGGGTCGAGAGGGGTTCAAATGCCTCTGTGCTATCATGGTGCCCAAAGGCACCAGACTTCTCATGACCGATCTTAGAGAGTTGCCGGGGCATCCCTTGGCAAGATGGCAATGTCCGTGGGTCCGTAAAGGGCACGGAGATGAGCCACTTTAGAGATGGTTTCAGGGAACAGAGTCAGTTTTAACGCACGCACGTGAGCAACCACTTAAATGGTGGAAGCCTATCAGCTGTGACTGATTAGCATATTACCTCGGATTGGACAGTGTGTGCTCAGAGAGCCAGAGCCTCGGTGCGGAAGAGGTACCTTCCAGGAGATACTGCGGCTTCAGGAGCATGGGTACCACTCTTCTCATTTAGGGGGCAGTGTGCTAGGGGGGCTGGCCACCAGGTCACTCTTGTGTTTTCTCCTACAGAAAGTGAAAGCAGAAGAGGAAAAAGAATTTCTTTCCCGCCCCTCTGTGACCCACAGGCTTAATCTCTACGAGAGGATCCAATGCCTACGTGACAGAGAGGGAACCTGTGGCAGCCTGAAATGGTCCTCACACTTGAGCTCTGGTCGTTCTGCCTCTGGAGCAGTGTTCTCAAGCTTCCTTATCCTGTGACCCTTGAATACAGGCCCTCATGTGTAGTGACCCCAAACCACAAAATTATTCTTGTGGATACTTCGTAACTGTAGTTTTGCTTCTGTTATGAACCATAATATGAATACCTGTGTTTTCTGATGGTCTTGGGTGACCCCCAGGAAGGGGTCATTTGACCCCAATAGGGGTCACAACCCATAGGTTGAAAACTGTTGCTCTAGACTCATAAACTTTCTTAAACTATTACATTATTGCCTTTATCACACAGTAAATTAAAATTAAGAAAGGAGAAATCATTCTGTTACTTGTATAGCATATGTCTTTCCAGTGTATATAAACATATATATGTCTGCACGTATTAAATACACATATTTATAATTACAATGTTGTGATTATTCTATACATAATTTTCTGCTCTTTTTCTCACCTAATGCAGCCTAGTTATATAACATTTATTCTAGACCTCTTTTAGTGATTTCACTATAGTCTAAAGCAAAAAACTAGCACCATTTACTAATCTATTTCATTAGCTTTGCAAATCAAAGTTATTTTTAATGCTAGATGATTTTTAATAAGGCCTCCATGAACCTTTTTTCAATGTGAAGTTCACAGCATTATTTTCTCAGGCTGGAGTCCAAAAAGACAGACATACAGCTTAGAGTCGTTAAAAGATTTTTTTGTTGTAAATGTTTGAAGTATCTCCCAAGAAAGTTGAATTTATATGCCAGCCCCCCAGACATGGGAGTTAATTTGTACTTCATTTCCTGCATGCTTGTCAGTTTCGTAGACTAGCAACTTTGTACATTGTGCTCATTTGGTTTTTTTTATATTAAAGTGCAATTTTGCTGGAGAAACCAGCACTGTGGGTGTTGGGAAGGTTTGCCATGGAGCCAAGACCAGGGCCTCTGTTCAGCAGGTATGTGGTCCTTCACAAGCCAGGGAACCTTTCCCCAAGCCCATTTCTTTGACGGTCCTGTGTTACAGTGCTAGCTATGAAAGCCAGGCGTAGAGCCACGGGGAGGTCGAACATCACTCTTCAGCTGCCGGCTCACTCTTTCCATGTGATTGCTGCCCTACTCAGCGTCCACGCTGATTTGGATGCCTCTCTCAAATCCTTCTTCCCTCCAGACTATAGTTTCTGTAGACTGCACTTATCAATTTCTTATTTTAAATGTGGACAAATACTGCCTTGGTAGGATGCTTATGTTGACTAAAACCAGGTAGATGAGGAGTGAGGATGCTGGGTGCTCAGACAGCTGTTGGACACACCATTAGAGTGTAGAAAGGAATAGGACCCCAGTTCACTATTTAATGTAGGAAAATAAAACTTAAGCTAGACGAGCATTTAATACAGATCCTGGCACCGTGAGTTAGCCACATGACGATCCTGTATGCAAAGCATCCTGCTAGAAGAACTGGACTCCCACCAGGAGCAGGCTCAGCAGGGCCTTGTGCTCATCCCTTGTGATTTATATTCACGTTTGCTGAGCGCGTTAGTCATAAGAGGGTTTGAAGCGGTGCCTGTGCACAGAGCGAGTGTCAATCCGGCTAATCACAAGATTATATTATGTACAAGATTATGCAAATACATATGGAGATTTGCAATATTATATAAAGGAATACATATGCATGCATAAAGTATTAGGGATACTTATATAAAATTATGTTCATTTTTATTGCATATTTCTGATTATAAGATTGCACTCAAAGAATTATATTTTATGTTATATATACACATGCGTGTGTATGTGTGTGTGTGTGTGCTTATACAAGGATACATCCCTATGTAAGTAGGAATAGTTGATGCTTATTGCCATTTACATGTATATTGCACGGTCTGTTCATACATGTGTACTGCATGCATATTGTGATTCTTTGATTACATTACAGGAATGTACTTTTCAGAATTTTCTAAATTAAAAATGCATAAACATGTTTATTCTTAGATAGATGAATGTTCCAAAATTGCTAACTTCTGTGGCAATAAGTGACTCTCGGCGCATTTGCTGGCAGGTGTTATAAAACACATGTTCCTTTCATCTGCTTCTTCAAAGCAAAAAGGTTTTAAGAGCACATGAAAAGGTAAATACTTCAGGGGAGTGTCTTACATAATTTAGGGGACATTTCAAGATCTGACTCTGGCGAGCATTTCACTGTTATGTAATTTTGCTCCTAATTATGATGTAAGAATGTTGTTCATAAGAACACTCTGATCGGCAGACTCTGAAAATGCAGAAATGCAGTTTCGTTAGCTCAAAGCTAAATAGCTTTAGTGGGCTTTGGGCCCCTCGGACTATGTGGGAACACAGGGACATGTGACTGCTTAAGGCCAGTGGTGGGAACGCAGTGGCCAAGTCTTGATCAGAAAACAGCAAGAAAGTGACTCAAAAAACACAAAATAAATTATGATTCACAATCCCATTTACATTTAGTTCCTACAGGAGTCAAGTTCCTAGAGAAAGGATATGAATGGGGGTAGCCAGCATGGGAAGTTAGTGTTGAATAGGCACAAAGTCTCAGTTTGAGTTAAAGACATGTGGAGCTAGTAGCGGTGGTTGCACCACATGAATAAATGTAGTGATATTAATCTGTATACTTACACTGGTTCACATAAAAAAAACTTTAACTTGCATGTATAATTTACCACAAGAGAAAAGAAGCTTTTGAGAGGGCTGCTTATGAATAAAACTAAATTATATGAATATGCAACCCCAGCATGTACATATGTAATAATATATATAGTACACGTATGTATAAATACACATCTGTACACACATGTATTATATTGTCTGCCTCCTATATTTTCAGTTCCATCTCCACAGAGTCACACACAACCACACGTAAAACCCATTTAATAAACATAGTTACAACTCTCATGAAAATATTCAGATTGTTTTGTCATTATTCCCTAAATGAGGCACTCTAACAACTATTTACACAGCATCATGGCATGTTCTGTACTGGATGTGATCTAGAGATGCTGTGAAGCACACAGAGGACACGTGACAGGGAAAGAATTTTGCAAATATAAAGAATTTTGCACAAATATGCCATCTGCGACAAGGGAATGGAATAAGGGAACATCTAGCTCCTGTTCCTCAGACCACAGCCCTGACTCACCATACTTGACGATTTCCATGGTGGAAATACCTCCACCCGTCCAGGATCAGGCTCCCAGAAGATGTCACTGGATAATTATGCTCTAGCATGAAGTGGATTTCAACTTATCATCAAGGTAAGTGGGAAAAATTAAAATAAGTAAAAACATAAAATAAAGGACACCAGTTGGCAATGGAAATCTACCATATGCCCTCACCTCTTAACCTGTGCCAATGAATAGAAGGAAGGCAGAAATGAGATCACAAAATTTGTGAGTGGCCTCCCAAGTCAATCCTTATGAATTTCAAGACCCCAAATCAACCATTGTGCAGCGCTTTGTCTGTCTCCTCTATAAAATAACCGTTCACTAACTCTCTTAGTTAGGGTTTCTATTGCTGTGGTAAAACGCCATGATCAAAAGCAACTTGGGTAGCAGAAGGTTTATTTTACCTAACAGTTTTTAATGCATCATCATTCAGGAAAGTCAGGGCAGGAACCTACAGGTAGGAGTTGATGCAGAGATCATGAACGGGTGCTGCTTATTGGCTTGCTCCTCGTGGGTTACTCGGTCTACCTTCTTACAACAGCCAGAACCACCAACACAGGGATGGTGCCACCTGCAGTGAGCTGAGCCCTCCCCTGTCAGTCATTAATCAAGAAAATCCACCACAGGCTTGCGCACAGGGCAATTCGGTGGGGGCATTTTCCTCAATTGAGGCCCCCTTTTCCAAAAAGACTCAGCTCGTATCAAGTTGCCACAAAACCAGCCAGCACACCGTCCCATCTAATCTCCAGGATCGTGCAGAGCACATGCAATCAAATGTTCATTGAAGAATGTGGTGGATTCAATGAGAAACATCCCCAGAGTCTCCAACATCTGAAGGCTTGGTCCCCAGTTGATTGCATTGTTTGGGGACAGTTAGGTGGGGCAGGCTTGCTGACGGACAAGTCACTCACTGGCTTAGAAGATTTAAAAGCCCTGCCTTCTTGACAATTACTCTCTTGGTTTCAAGCCTATTGGGTCAAATGTGAGAGCTGAGCTTCTTGCTTCTGCCTCCTTTCCCTCCCACTACTATGACCATGGACTCTAACCCTCTGGAAACATCAGCCAAAATAAACTTCTTTTTCTATAAATTGCCTGGGTCATGATATGGTGGATGCAAGTGGGAACTTCCCATATTGGTTCTATTTGTCAGGGAAATGTCTCTCAAAGTTGGGTGCGAGGGCACTTCAGAAAGAAACGCATCCAAGAGCATCAACTCTAAGCAGTTAGAACACACAGCCGAACCAAGCGGCCGCAGAATGCCACTCCTACTCCCTCCCAATTGGGGAGTCCGGCCCATTCTCTCGTCTTGATTTCCCTAATCACATGTGGTTCCATAATTAACTGCCGACAGCTTCTGAATAGAAAAACTGTTTGCTGAAGGCAAAGACTTAATAATATCCACACAAATATGTACGCTTCTCTGACACACGCTGTTCTTAAAACCGGCTGCTATTTTGGTATCCACCCCGTATACCAAACCCCTGCAGGAACATTCTAGAGTCACCCACTCAGTGTCTGTCGATTACCTTGTAGGATGTGTATTATTAATGACAGCGATTGCTTTCTGACCTCCTTGCCGTGATCCATTTCCATCCATTAAGGAACTACATTATCCGCTCTAGCAAAACATGAATCATAAATGAAATATTGATTTTTTTAAAAAAAATTCCAAACTGCCTTACATTAAAAAAAATCCCTTAAAAGAAAACTATGTAAACTTCAAGAAGAATTCATGAAATTTCAGAGCTGCGAAGAGCTTCCATGATTATATGCTAAAGTGGTGAATGGATCTCTCTCTGCTTGGTTCCCTTTTACAACAAACTTATTTTTCAGGAGCTAGTATGATGTATTATCTAAATCTATAAACACTTTGTTGAATGTGTTTGAGTTATTTATGTTTTATTAAAAATAAATATATGTTTCCAAACCCATTAGCCTTCTTTCTCAGGGCCTAGTAGGAAATTTAGACCTCAGTTTTAAGAGGAAACTAAAGACCTTCCACTAAGGGGGTGATTTTGGACAAGCATTTCCAAAGATGGCGTAGTACCTTTCAATAGTATTAGGGTCTCTTTAACGGATGAGAGGAAGATGATCTTCAGGGACAAGTGAGGCATTAGGTAATGGGGAAAGTCTAAATGTGTCTTCCTGCAAGGGGATTGATTTCATGAGTCCAGTGGTTCAGTCCATCACAATAGATGGCATTTCTTTCAGACAGGAGTTCACCCTTGTGGTCTGGGAAGGATTGTGGTTTATGAAGGAAGGAGTTTGCTCCATCTTTATGAAAATAAAGTCCAGTACCGAGAAAAATGCATCTCTGCAATAGCATTAGAGTGAAAAGACACTGATTAAAAGGCTGGAGTGTGGAGCTCTGCCCTTGTTTTGACCTCACTTCTCAAGCAGGGAGCGGTCAGTTGTCATAGATGCGAGACGAGATGTTCCCTCAAGGTGAGATGTTACACAGGCAAGCAGATCTATGCCCACATGAGCATCATGCAGAGGAAACACATTTCACACATTTCAAAAAATAAAGGCAAAACAAATATAGAAAAGTGGAAAGAGGGCTGGGCAATAGCTTGGTCAGTAAAGTGCTTGCTACACATAGGCACAAAATCTTGAGTTTGAACTCATGTGAAAAAGCCAAATGAAGTGGAACATGCCTAGAATCCCAGTGTGGTGGAAGTGGAAATAGTCAGATCCCTGGCGCTGAATAGGTGAGCTCTAGGTTCTCTAGGTTCAGTGAGAGACCCTGTCTCAAGCAAAAATAAGGTGGAGAGTGATGGAGGAAGGTAGCCAAGGCTAATCTCTGGCTTTCACATGAAGGAACACATACATGGACACATACAAATACATGTGCACAAAAAGAGGAAAATGAATGGCCATGCAACGCTACAGGACAACCAGAATAGCCAAAACCCGTCAACCAGAAAACACCACATGTTGGCCAAGGTATGGAGAGTAGGAACCATCATTCATTACCAGTAGGGATGCAAACCAGTAGAATTACTATGCAAGACAGTTTGGCAGCTTAAAAAACTAAGTAAACTCTTACTACACACTGTTGCCACTGGATTGCTAGTTAGTTCCCAAAAGAGTTGAAATATTTACCGTGCAAAAACCTTCACACCTGTGCTTATTCAAAAATCAGCAGAATGTAGGAGGGGGCTCTCCCTGAGAGACTATTGGCAACCGGTGGTTGTGGGGTCATTTTCTGCAGTGGTTTCTGCAGGGTACATTAGACATCCATGCTCCAGTGAATAACCTTCTTCCACAAAAACAAAATAATCACCAAAACTCAGAATCCAATAAGATGTCATTCCGTGGGCTATATATCAATTGTGGTACATGCAAATAATCCAATAGTGTTGAACATTAAAAAGAAATGAGCTACCAAACTACGAAAAGATATGAAATAAATTCAGATGAGTATTATTCAACAAAAGAAGCCATTTGAAGGAGCTATGTACTATGTGGTTTTAATTCCATGACTCTCTAGATAAGACAAAACCAAGGAGACAGTTAAAATATGAACAGGCACCAGAGGTTAAGTGGGGCCAATGGATAAAGGGGAAGAGTACAGAGGATATTTTAGGGCAGGTAAAATATACAACAACGGTGGATATGTGTTATTTTACACTTGCACAAGCCCACAGAACATGAACACCAAAAGTGAATACTACTGTAAGTTGTGGACTTTACATGATAATGCTGCTGATGTACACTCATAAACTGACTGAGGCACCACAACAAGAGAACATAAGAGAATAAGAGAACAATAAGAGAACAGTAGGTTGAGGGTATGTTAGAACTGGGAGTATATGGGTAGTCTCTACACCCATCTCTTAATTTTGCTGAGAATCTCAAACTCTGGTTAGCATGTAACACTCTTAAGAATAATGATGGATGGAGACATATAAACTCTGCAGATGAATTTGTGATCGAACAGGTAATCAAGTGAAGGACTCTGAGTAGGTGGAAGCTATGGTCACCCAAAGTTCCAAATGAACACAGGGCATATCTCTCTCTAGCACCCATTCCTCACTATGCCCACTTTACCCGGCCATGCAGGCTGTTCCCTGGAGACCTGATCAGCAAGTTTCTAACTTCTGGCATCTAGGGGAATGTAAATAGTGCAAAATGCCAGTAGGAGATCAGAGAAGTGCGGATGTATAACCAAGCTGTTTGTTTCCTAGGCTCTTCTTTCAAATATAAACTAAGTCAGAGAGGATTAAAGGTGGGCTGATTTATTCAGTCATTACTGCAGCAGAGAGGAGAGTGCAGTACAGACTGCACCTTGTCCGAAGGTGATGTGGGATGCCCCTCTGTTCGCTGTGATTACCATTGATTAATAAAGATGCACTCTCTATGGTTATACAGTTTGCCTGGGTAGAAAACTCAGGTCATCGGCAGTCAGCAGTGAAGGCATGATTGCGTTATTTGCCTGTGTTCTTTGGCTTAGCAATTTTGGCTGAGCTTAGCAGGGCCTTCCTTTTGGTTCCATCTGGAGTTAGTCATTTGGTTACAGTCAGCTGGAGGATCATGTGGCTGCAGGTTTCCATGGGCACCTCCAACCGGATGATTCACTTGTGCTCTGCACAAGCTGGTATGTGCTTCTTCCCACAGCGCTCCAAGAGCACTTCCAAAGAAAAGGGATTAAGTAGCAAGGTCTCTGGAGAGCTAGGCCCAGTACCACTGCCATCTTAGTGAACTATTCTATTTCTGTGAAGAGACGCCATGACGAAGGTAACCTGTAGCAGAAAGCATTTGGGATTTGTTTACAGTTTCAAATGGTTGGTCCGTTTCCATCATGGCAGAGGGCATGGCAGCAAGCACGCAGGGGTGGCCTGGCACAATAGCCGAGAACTGGCATCGGATCCAAAAGCTGAGGCGGAGATGGCGAGACTGGGCCAGGTATGGGCTTTTGAAACTCCAAAGCTCACTCATAGTGACACACCTCCTAATCTAACAAGGCCACACATCCTAATCCTTCCTAAAACATGCATCAACTGGGACCCGAACATTCAAATGTATGAGTGTATAGGGACCATTCTTCTTCGAACCACCACAGCTGCCTGTAGTAGTCTGAGGCTGAAATGTCCCCTACAGCCTCCCACGTATGAGCACTGGATCCCCCAGCTGGTGGCACTACTTGGGAAGAATGTAGACTCTTTAGAAGATGGAGGTGTGCTGAAGGAGATGGGTCACCAGGGCGGGCTTTGAGGCTGTGTAGACAAGTTCTGCTTCCAGTGAACTCTGCTTCCTGAGTGCTGATGCGAAGTGATTGGCCAATCTTCTGCTCCTGCTGTCATGCCTCATCTTCCTGCCATCATGTCCTCCCCTGGGGAGTGTAAGCCAAAATAAGCCTTTCTCCCTTAAATCGTTTTTGACAAAATATATAAACTAATTCACTCTACAATTCATTAACTCAAAGAAGTCATACCATCCAGGATTCAAGGGGTAGGGAAATGGACTTATTTTCAATAATTGTGGTTGTTTTCAGTCTACTACCCTCTTTAGGGCCTCATTCCTTTTTCTCTGACCCCTTCATACTCTTACTGGTATCCTCAATTCCCAGATGAGTACTTGCCCTAAAATTTCAGTGTCAGCATCTGAGAGAACACAAAATTTCCTAGAGCTATGTTAATTCCAGGGCTATGTTTGTTTATTGTCAATTCGGAATGGCGTTACAGCCCAAGGCTTGAAAAGATTTTTTAAAATTCCACATATGACATTTCCTGATTAGGTGATGGTGTCTCATTGTAATAAACATGTGTCTGATTGCCCCCTGATTATTTTAATCACAAAAGAGATTCACACATTCCACACAAGGCCAGGTGACTCTCTTTGACCTTTAGAACTAGAACAGATAGTGTGTACTTGCTTGGTAAAAGAGGGAACAACTTATTTAAAGCCTAGTACTTCTATCTTCTCAATTTCCTGGGAACCTAGACAAGTTAGTAGTTGGGCTGAAAGTTGTAAGACAGTGCTCTTCTTGCAGAAGGCTGGGTGAGTCGGGTGTGGCAGATCCTGTCTTCTCACGAGTGCCAGCGGATATTTGAAAGTGAAGCAAATCAATAGTCAAACCCAGATGCTCCTGGGAGCCTGTCCAGACACCGGGTCACCAGAACAATTGTAGCCTTCAACATACAGGGGGCAGTTTCTAGGGACAGACACTTTATATAAGAAACTAGGGCTGTCTCTGACACTTCTAGATGAAAACCCATTAAGATGAAATATCTTTTGCTTTTGTGATGCTTGGATGTACACCCCCAAATGCCATGGCTGTGAAATCAGTTGCATCCCACAAGCATCCCATTCCATCTGCAGCAATCGTTGGAAGATGAACTGATGCTTATTTTTCTATATGATGGCAGCAATCATGAACATTCTTCCCTTCCCCATTCTTTCTCTGTAACCTTCAGCCTCTCTTTGTTTTTATACATCATTATGAACTTCTGCGACACAGGGCATACCTTATTTCACTTATTAATCTAAACAATAAAACAAAATGTGTGTTGCCAAATTTTGAAACAAGAGTCATATCTTGAATCAAATATTTGCATCTCCTTTGACTACTGACCTACCTTGGCTCCCACTTTCCATCTTTCTCTTCAGAAGTAAACACGGTTTAGCCACCTGCTGCATACTTCCCCAGATCATATTCCATTTACAGTCTCTGCAAATGTATTGAAATGCTGTGGTTTGTTCTTGCTTTCATATGAAGGGAATTATATTAAAGGTTTCCATTGCTTTCTGTATTTCTACTGAACCTAAGGAGTAGGAAAGCTGCTAGGGGCGAACACACAGAGATGCAGTATTAAGTGTAATGTCCATGAGTGTAAGCATCATGTGATTGCAGCATTGTTTAATATCTCCCTGCTGAGAGCTAGTCAGGTGTTGTCCAGATTTTTATCATACTTAAAGCTGCTAAATTAATAATTTTGCATATATATTGTGTACATAAGTTCAACTATTTCTTAGGGTAGATTCTGACTGATAAATTTTTTTAACAGAATAGCACAGAGGCCAACCTCTTTCAAAGAGTCAATGATAGTTTTCTCCCATAATGTCTACTGTCTTTGGATTGTATTGATTTTAAAATCTGCAAATGGCAATTCAACAATCTTTTCACACCACAGTATATCTTCATTTAAGGTGAAGTATGAAGGTAGAGTCACCCAGAACTAAGTGCCACTCTGGCAGTGGAACCCAAAACACATGGCATCAGCGTTGGGACCAGGCAGTGGCACATGACAGGTTGAAGCTGAAGAATGGTGTGCCTATTATACAGTAGTGAAGCATCTGGTCATACTGTTCCCCTAGTAACCTGGAGAGCAGATGATGTAGCAAGTGAACCGATGACTTTAGACAATGATAATGAGAAGCAGGTGTAATAGCAAATCTTAGTTGTTACTGGCTATGTCCAAGGCATCAGAATAAAGAAGTGAACCATAAAAGAGGTGCCAGCTTGCAGGAGGGAAAGGAACAGGAGTCTCAGATTTATAAGAGTATAAATTGAGAGGTACATCTGGTGCCCACCGCTAATCTTTTGAATAATAAAAGCCTAATTAGGATTAAGCGCTTTTCAGTAGCTGTGAGCGTTCTTAGCACCCTTCCATGTGCTGTTGGAAAGACTCAACCTCATTCAGGCAGCACTGCTGTAAGAATGTTAAAACCACCAGACAAAACTTGATTGATGGATATTCAACAAAACAGGTGACCTATACTCTGAAAAATCTCAAAATCTTTGAAGACAAGATTAAAGAAATATGACAATTAAATGCAGTCTGTAATCCTGGGTTAGAATAATATACAGTACTGTTTTTGCTTGGTTGTCTGGTTGTTTGGTTTTCTTTGTTTGTTTGTTTGTTTTGGTAGAATCTCTCTATTCTAGTACAGGGTGCAATACAACTCTGTCAATCTTCTTTCCTTGGCCTCCCATGTGCTAAGATGATGACCACAAGTCATGATGCCAATGCAGGGACTTAGTCTTTATTAAAATGTCTTCAGAGGGGGTGGAGAAGGATTATGGGACAACAAGGACCTCCAAGAAGACAGAGCAGAGATTTTGGGGACACGGACTAAAACCAAAGAAGATATATACTCCAACTCCAGAGAAGGGATTTCTTCAGCTATCTGTACTAGGCTTTCAGGTTTACTGTGAAAGGTGCGCTGTTATGAGTCAGTCTCTTAGACTGTAGATAACTACAGTGTGATTTGATTGTACAGAGCTCTTGATGCTGAGGAACCTTGAGGGAGAAAAGAAGATACAGCAATAGATTCTTAGTTTTGAGGGCCATGCAGTGGCTGTGTGGGGTCTGGCCATTTCTTCTGGAGGAAGAGTGATGAGTGGGTCCCCTGTGAGTAAGACAGGGTAGGGCAGTAAGTCAGAATTGCTTTGGGAATGTCTGCAAAGCCTTTCTGTGAGGAGGCTGGACATCACTGAACTTCTTCTGGCAAGTGAAATGTGGGCACAGGCAGTATGTGCTGCTTTTCCATGGAATCTTTGCCCCCTTCACCCACATCAGCAAATGTTGCCTCCTCTGTGGTAACAGTGGACGTGAGAGAGTTCCTCTCACCATGAAATCATAACAGATCTGCAATGTGAGAAATAAGTAGGAGCAGAGTTTCAGACAGAAAGTTTCGAGGTCGTGTAGCATCACCCAGTGACTTAGGACCATAGTCAAGGAAGGGTAATGAAGAATTGTTGTCAAATTAGAAATCCTACATTGAGATGAATTTTAGACTTCATTAATTATTCATAGTATAGTTGTAAGGATGTCTTATAAAATAGAAGCAAAATAAATAAAATCTGTCTCATTTATGTTGAGAAAATGGAATCAGAAAATAAATGTTCACTTAAAAATAAAAGCAAAGGGGGGAAGAATCATAAAATATCATAAAATAAAGGATGAAAAGCAGCAAAATAAAGGAAACAGTAAATATATCAACATAGAATGGTAATGATAAATGTAAATGGACTAAACTCATTTAAAAGGTGAAGATGGAGCGGAATAAATATAATAAAATTCTGCTATTTAATGTTTGCGAACAGTATACCCCAAAGAGAAAGATGTGAGCAATGTGGAAATAAAAGGATAAAAAATGGCAGGCTGGATCCTAATAAAGCAAAAGAGAGCAGAGATAACTGCACAGACATGCCAACATTAATCAGACAACAGAGATTTTCCACAAAGATTTCCTACCCAGTGATAAATATTTAAACCCTCAGGAAGATTGTTCTTAATCTGTGTGTACCACGTAACATAGCCTCAGAAATGGCGAGCAAAGGCCCACAAAGCTGGGGGATTATGGTAGAGTCTCCATCATAATGGGATTGAAACACTAGTAAGACACGGACGGAACTGTGGAAAATTTGAGGGCACGGGAGAAACAAAAAATTTATTTTGTTAGTCAATGAGAACCTATATAAAAGCGGATCACAAGTGGTACTGCAAAGGATGTGTGACAAAACGCACACACCTGTTGCTGTCCTCAGCCTGCCCAACCCTCACCCAAATAATCAATGCATTTTAGAAGCCAGAGCAGATAAAGGGACGAATCTTCACAATCTCTGTAAAACTTAAAATATCCCTCTTAAGTACTATTCGGGTTAAAGCAGAGACGGATGGAAAGGGGAAAAATTACCAGAACCTAATGCTAATTTAAGAAGCTACGTCTCAAGAGAAGGAGGCACCTCAGCCTGAGCCCCTGAGCCCTCTCTCCAGCATGAGAGACTGTGGAATGTTCGGCCCTCGATAGGAAGAAGTCTGTCTCACATCCCTGCCCCCCAGAATCCAGGATCTTCCCAGGAAATGGCAAAGAGTGCAAGATCCAGAGATGGTGGCTAACTTCAAGCCAAAGGGGTTTTCTGCACACCGGAAGGGTAGGGTACATCTGAATTCACAGTGGCGGTGGCAGCTCACACAAGGCCTGTGCAGGCTCCAGCAAGAGGAAACCCCAGCATGGAGTATGGCAAGGTGAGCCTTGAAAGCCCTCCCCCAGCTGGGAGCTGTTGGCATTGAATAGCTGCTAATGAGCGCCAGTTTGCCTTCGTGATGAAATCCCCAGTGGGCGGTGGACCACACTACAGAGAAGGCTCCACTCCCAGGAGCAGTGGGGAGAAGTTGGGGGAGGGGATAAGTGTGATCAAAATACATCTCAAGGAATAAGCAAAAGTATCATTAGCATAGATTAAAAAATGTGCATAGCAACCATGGGGAGTAGCACCTGCACTTTACGGCAAGTGTATAAACCAAAATACTCTTTAACAAGAAGAAAGGATGAAAACGAAGGAACCATAAAGGCAAAACGGTTGGGTAAATAGGATGTAAGTTAAACTAAATAAAAATCACCATCAAAGAGGAAAGTAGATCATTTAGAAATCTTAAGAATTTTTTTGGAAGCCTGAGGATAACACACAAGAACACAGAGGGTCTAAATATGGAACGTATGCCAATAAACTTGAAACCTAAATTATATATACAAATTCCAAAAGATTAATTTACAAAAGAATGAAAAGCAAGAAATAACTGAAAGACTGCTATACCCCATTGCATCACAGACATGAAGTGGACAATCAGCTCAGTACAAAGAGAATGTCCATCTAAGATGATTTTAAATGAGCCTCGACTTTGTAAGGATAAATCATCCCAAGCTTATACAAATTACTCTAGAAGGTTGATGAGGAGAAAGTCATCCTGGTTTGTTCTATGCAGTCAGTGTAACTTTGAGCATAGTAACTCAGACCTATAGTCCCTGCACTCCAAAAGCTGGGGTCTGGGAGTACAGTGAGTTCAAGCCCAGCCTGTCTCAAAACAACAAAACACCAAACTAGTATATAACCAGCAAGGTGAGGTTATTGCAGTAAGTTACGTGGTTTCATGTTGGTAAGTCTTTACATACAAATACAGTCTGAGTAGCACAAGTGGAAGGCTGCCAGTGTTCTACTGCCCAGGAAGAATCCTGGGCTTCAGCAATAACCTGCAATGCTCGCAAAGGCACCAGAGGGAGATGACGGCAAGGGACAAATGGGAGGACAAGTGACACCCTGTAACCAGATCATTAGTCTACCTAACACAGGTTCCAAAGTGGGACAACAGCCTGCAGCAAGGGATGCTCAGCACCCCAGGAAGGCTTATTAGCAAAAGCCCAAGGAGATCTTTATCACATCTTCTGTCTTAAACACAGTGTGAGAGAGAAAGATCTAAAAAGCAACTGCCAAACCCCTGGCCCAGTGGCTAGAAGCCAGTGACACAGAGAAGAGGAGAGAATATTCTTTTACCGAAAAAAGAACAACAAAGCAATGAAAAGATGTCTTTCAGAAGCACACTGTAGTGATGGGGATGGGGTAGGACATGATATTCATCTTTACAGATTTGCCAGGTGGGTAGGAGTGAGGCTGAGAAAGTACTTAACGCAAAAGCTTGGGATGTTGATACAGGTGAGGAAGAGGTAGCAGGTGTGCAAGGGTCATCTTACTGTGCACAGGAACATGGAGTGTGGCATGATCACATGTAAAACAGTTACAAACTAGGCTACGTTATACAAGGAAAAACGTGATCACCTTAACAAAAGCCAGAAATCGTACCGAGGAGTCTGCTTCTAAGAATTATAGCCATCGTCAGCTTACTGCTCTGGACCGTTGGGAGTAGAGGGTTTCTGTAAAACAAAAGGTAAAACTACATCCAAGTATCATATTTAATGTAAAATGTTGGTATGCTTGTCTAACATGAACAATAAAAAATAAACTTAAAGTTAAAGAAAGAATTCTGAAACTCCCCACTTTATAGAAAGCAACACTAAACACTTTTACATGTTTATAGCGAGGCATATAATATTATGTAGAATTAAATAAAAGCCCAGGATAGCCAAAGCAATCCTGTACAATAAAAGAATTGCCAGAGGTATCACCATCCCTGAATTCAAGATATATAGTAATAAAAACAAGATTTTATTGGCATAAAAACAGACACATTGTTCAATGGAATTGAATTAAAGACACAGACATAAATCCATGCACCTACAAAAATGATTTTTGACAAAGAAGCCACAGCTATACAATGGAGAAAAGAAAGCATCTTTAACAAATGGTGCTGGCATAACTGGATGTTGGCAAGCAGAAGAACGCAAATAGATCCTTATCTACCATCCTGCACAAAACTCAAGTCCTAGTGGATCAAAGACCTCAACATAAACCCAGTTACGCTGAAGCTGATAGAAGAGAAAGGGGAATAGCCTTGAATGCATGGGCACAGGAGATAACTTCCTAAAGAGAATACCAGTAGCACAGACAATAAGATCAGCAATTAAAAATAAGATCTCACGAAACTGGAAAGTTTCTGTAAAACAAAGGACACTGTCAATAGGACAAAAGGGTAGCCTATAGAATGGGAAAAGATCTTCACCAACCCCACATCTGACAGAGGACTGATCTCTAAAATATATGAAAAAAATTCAAGAAATTAGACATAAAAAAGCCCCAAATAATTCAATTTAAAAAAATGGGGTACTGACCAAGGCAGAGAACTTTCAACAGAAGAATCTCAAATGGCAGAGAAACACTTAAAGAAATGATCATCATCCTTAGCCATCAGGGAAATGCAAACCAAAACTACTCTGAAATATTCCACCTTTCAACTGTTGGTATCGCTAAGATAAAAACCACAAATGACAGCTTATGCTAGAGAGGATGTGGAGCAAAGGGAACACTCCTCCATTGCTGGTCAGAGTGCAAACTTGTATAGTCACTTTGGAAATCAATATGGCGGTTTCTCATAAACTTGGGATCTATCTACTTTAAGACCCCACAATACCACTCTTGGACATATACCAAAGAATGCTCAGTCATACCACAAAGACACTTGCTCATCTATGTTCACAGCAGTTTTATTTGTAATAGCCATAACCTAGAAAAACTTAGATGCCCATCAAGCAAAGAATGGATCAATAAAATGTGCTACATTTACACAATGGAATATTACTCAGCTGTTAAAAACAATGGCAACCAGGAAATATGAAGGCAGGTGGATGGAACTGGAAAAATCACCCTGAATGAGGTAACCAGGACCTTAAAGACAAACAGTATGTAAAGGATAACTATGATACAGATAACAATCCACAAACAAGAGACAAGGAGGGCCCAAGAGGGGACACATGGGTCTTCCAGAGAAGGAGAAACAGAGATCTCCTGGTTAGACTGGAGGAGCAGGTAAGCATGGGATCTTGAGGGATTGTGCTGAGAGAGATGATTGGAAATGGGACTTTACAGAGTTGGGCGGAAGCCCTATGCAAGGGAAACTTCCAGGAGTCTACAAGGGTGGTCCCTGCTAACACTCCTGGCAGCTGTAGATACGTAGTCTGAACAAGCTATGATTGCAATCAGATTGGTGATCTGGTTGTCATCAGAGAGCTTTCACCCAGCTTCTGATGGAGGAAGATTCAGGGACCCATGGTCAAACATTGGGCTGAGCTCAGTGTATTTTACTGAGGAGAGGGAGGAGGGATTGTAGGAGCCATGGGGGTCAGGGACATCAGAGGAAAGCCCCCAGAAGTGGCTAGCTTAGCTTCTGGGAATTCAGAGTCTGAACTAACAACAGGGAGCCTCCATGGGCCCAACCCAGGCCCTCTGCATATATGTGACAATTGTGTAGCTTGGTCTACTTGTGGGACTCCTGACAATGGGAGCAAGGTTGTTCCTCGTGCTTTGGCTGGCTCTTGGGAGCCTATTCCTGATGCTATATTGCCCTGCCAAGCCTGAATATAGGGGAGGTTCTTAGTTCTTAGTCTTAAGGCAGCTTGATAGGCCATGCTTTGCTGATGTCCATGGGAGGTCTGCTCTTTTCTGAGTGAATATTGAGAGGGGGTGAATGAGGGATGGCAGAGGAGAGGTGGGGGAGGCTGCAGGCAGAATGCAAAATTAATTAAAAATATGTAGATACATTTTCATTGTCTTTGACCCATAGCTTAGCTCCAAAGACTCACAGGGAGGAAAATGACACACATGATAATTGCATCCATGATCAGAGACACTCATGTACTTATATTTTAGAGGCAAAAGATCCTATTCATATACAGCTACAGTTACCTAATTCTGCCCTAGATACAAAACCACATTTTCAAAATTCCAAGTAAGATGTTAAAATAAGTACATAATCCATATAAGATTCCTGTCGTAAAACTCTGCATAGTGTCATGTATACAGACATAATGCCAAATGCATGTGGAAACTCCATTGACATCATTTTACACTGTAATGTCACACAGATACGTTCATGTCATCATGAAGGAGCAGAAGCTAGCACTTTGCATGCTACCATATGTGATGGGTAATTATGTAAGTTGTGGATGTTAACTGATATGCATACTCCTATCAATATAGTATATATTTATATACAGCTTGTTATAATTACCGACATAGCAATGCTCTTGCAACACTAAACAGAAACTCATGCACTCATGGTGTACTATGCTGAGATGAGTTCCTCATTTGTGTTCTAAAAATCCAGAGCCATCTACATAACTTAGTGTAGATATAGAAATCCTTACATAATGTGGTGCAGACCCAGACAGGACAGCTTTTGCATTATTCTCTCTCTCTATAGTCATTGACATATTTACATACTCTTAACACAATGCAACCAACTTTGCATAATTTATTTTGCAACTATGCCATTTGTAGATATAGTGAGATGATCCACCAAAAGGTTATGAGACAGACAGACAGATACATAGATGACACAGATAGATAGATGATAGACAGTAAATAGATAGAAGATAGAGAGATAAATGGGAGATAGATAGATAAATAGATAACAAAGGTAGATGACAGATAGTAGATATAGAAGATAGATGATAGATAGATAGATAGATAGATAGATAGATAGATAGATAGATAGATAGATAACAAATGTATTAACTATTTTTCTGCTGCTATAATAAAGCACCATGCCCAAAGCAACTTATGACGGAGTTTTTTGTGCTTATGGTTACAGAGTCATATGAGTGCACCAAGCTGAGCAAAACTTGGTGGCAGAGGCGGGAAGCTGAGAGTTTACATCTAATCTGCAAGCACAAAACAGGGAGTAGGGTGAGGTTATAGAACCCCAAGTCTGCCTGAGGGGATGTGCTTCCACCAGCAAGGCTTGCACCTCCTCAACTTTCCCAGAAAGCACCTCAACAGGGAACCATACCTGTTCAAATGACTGAGCCTGAAGACGGAAGTTAGAAAATAATCCCACACTGGCTCTGAATTGCGTATAATAAAGGGTTATTTATTTAGGGGTAGACTCACAGATCACAGTCCTCTGCACGAACAGGGAACAGAAAGAGAATTCACAAGCCAGGAGAGAGCGGAGCATGCCTTATGTTGGCATTTATAGTATAAGAGGCCACACCCAAGTGGGCTGGTATCTTAAAGGCTACTGGCTAAAGGAATTCCTACGGCATAACCCCACAGGGACATTTCTTAATCAAACCACCACAAGGGATATTTTGCTGTATATTCTTACATGAATCGATTTGTTTATTCAACCTCATCTACTACATATTATATATATATTTGCAAACTGCCAGTGAAATATTGCGCTGTCTAGCTTTGTGTCAATTGGAAACAAGCTGGAGTAGTTTTGGAAGAGGAAACCTCAGCTGTGAAAATCCCCTCACTAGATTGGCCGTGGGAAAGCCTGTGGTGCATTTTCTTGATTGGCAACTGATGGGAGCGGGCCAAGCTCACTCTAGGCAGCGCCACTCCTGGTCTGGTGGTCCTGGGAGCAGCACCTCTCCATGGCCTACGCATCAGCTCCTGCCTCCAGGTTCCTGTCCCTTACTTCCTTCTGTGATAGACTGTTATGTGGCATTGGAAGTGAAATAAACCCTTTCCTCTCCAAATTGGTGTTGGTCATTGTGCTTTTGTTTCAGCATCAGAAAAGGCAAGTATGAAGGAACACCTTACATAACTGTGTGATGTAAAGCACAGATACACTGATACTCTTACGTACAAAATTCATCTAGCAAAATTTCCTCAATTATAATTTTAGATATGGAATCAAAACCCCAATTACGTACAGATCTTAGTAATCCTATACAGTCACAAAAATGTATGCTAAAGAGATTAAAATTTTATATATGGTGGTGCAGAAAAAAAGAGATCATAATCCAGATTTGGATCCAGGTTTATAAATTTAATTCTGTCAAAATCCAAGCTTAGCCTTCAACAGACACAAATCTTTACCTCCACTGCCTACTATATCCACACAGACAACAGTGGCCAGTTCTTCTCCTTACCTTTTCCAGCCCTCCTCTAGCTCCATCTCTCTGTGACCATTCATAAAAGATAATCACATCAGATATCTAATCATTTGTGTTATCCTAATACACCAATACCTTCTTATTCCAAACATATAGATACACAAATATCTAGTTCTCTGTGTTTATAAGCATTAGATATATATTTATATCTAATAAATACAACATGTCCTTAATCATATAAACACGTGATTGCATGCTTCTTAGAGTAAGGATACAAGCACCAATACAGATATCTAGTACCGTGCAGATATAATAACTCTAACTATATTTCACTTTCATATTTGCTCAGTTTTATTCACGAATACAGTTTCATACATAAGCATAACTTTGTTCACACAGACAAACAAAGATTTATCATGTGGAGAGAGGGTTTTTTTCTTACAATAACTAAAAAGATTATATATGACTTCTCCATTCTTTTCATGTATAAGATTACCTTGGAGATGGCTTTTCAAACCAACTGGAGTTATCTAATCCAGTCTCTGGGTGGGCAGTACATGTCTTCCTCATTTTCATGACTATTAACAGTATAACCATGAGTCTCCCCATGTGTCGAGTGCCATCCTGCGGCTTTTGTTTCTAGAGAACATTTTCCCAGGAGTGAGTTTGGGGGTCAGAAGCCATTCATTATTTTAGCACATGTTGTCATATGGCTTTCCAAAAATGACAGAGTTTACCTTAGCATCGGAAATGAGTCCCTTCACCTCAGGCTTCTGCAGCACCAGTTACAGAGCTTTTTCATTCATTTTTATTTAATTCTGAATATGTAGCACATGATAGCTATCACCATCATCATCACCACCGTCATCACCATCACCATCATCATCATCATCACCACAACCATCATCATCATCATCACCATCATCACCATGATCACCATCATCATCATCATCATCATCATCACCGTTGGTACTAGGGACTGAATGCACAGTGTGTATTAAGCACACGTTCTATGAGTGAGCTGTGCTCCTAGCCCTATTTTATGATTCAACTTTAATTTCTCTGATTATTACTGACTTAAACTAGTTTTTCTTGAACCATCTGGAATAGTTGCATCATAAATTGGCAATGTTTATCCCTTGCCTCATTTTTTCTATATAGTGATTTTTATGTGTCCTATGTTCCCTAGTTAAGATTATGTCAGTATTAACAGTATTAAAAATTAAAGCATTAGTATAGCAAAGGAAACTATTAGCAGTACGAAGGATCAGCCTACAAGATAAAATGAAAAGTTTTTAGCATCTGTACATCAAAAAGGGCATTTATATCAAAGAGCTACAAAAATTAAACACCAAAACAACCAAACGAACAAAGGATCCAATCAATAAAAGGCCACCAAATTGGATAGATTGTTTTCAAAAGAAGAAACAGAAACTCCTGAGACCGTGCTCAACATCTTTAGCCATCAGGGAGATGCAACAGCATCGTTCTAAGATTCTGTCTCACCCGTGAGAATGACCATCATCGAGAAAGCAGATGGTGTGTTGTTTGGAGGAAATGATCTTAAGGGGGGAAGGAGGAGTGACGTAATGCATGTGACCGGGAAGGAGGAGTGACGTAATGCATGTGACAGGGAAGGAGGAGTGACGTAATGCATGTGACAGGGAAGGAGGAGTGACGTAATGCGTGTGACCGGGAGCAGAAGAGAGCGAAGACTTTGTGCATGTGCATGTGTATGGTGGGGGAGATCAGGGATGAGGACACAGGGGAATATAGACAAAGTATAATACACTGTGTATACGAAAACAGGCAACAAAACCCATTACTTGGAGGCTAACTTAAAGCAAAACAAAAAGGAAAACTTTATCACTTCTTTCTCATTTTTAATTCTGTCTCTTATTTCAGTTTGTTGGCTACAACATTTTATAATGTTAGAAATCAATGGTGACTAAGTGCCCCTGCCTTAATTTTTTTACAGTACAAGCCATTGAACCCATAACTTCACACCTCCTAGACATGTACTCTAATACTGAGCTATAACCTAAGTCTTTTTAAAATGCTGGCACAGGGTTTCCCTAATACATTTGGGAGTCTTAAGCTTAAGGGCCTTCTGCTTCGGTCTTGCAATATCTCAGGAACAACTTTTAAAAAGGCAAGCCTTATGAGAAAATACTTTTGAAAAAAGAAATGGTGTCATGAAATTAGAAGGCAAAGTGTCAGAGCAGAGCTGCGTGCAAAGGCAGAGAATGGTGACACCAGAGATGCGGCTGCAGAGGGTATGGAGCAGTATGAGGTCGCAGCTGCAGGGGCCAAAGAACCTGGCCTTTCGGGAATAGGCCTGGCCTTAGGATTGTGGGCCAGCCCACAACATGGAGCCACCTCTGCCGCAGCCTGCACTGCACCCTGCTGGGAGAAAAAGAGCCCCAACCAAGGCAGGGCCCACAGGCTGCAAGCACAAGGGTCGTACCTGGTGAGTCTCTGGCAGCCAGCACTGAGGGCAGGGGGGTGTGTGGTAGTGGCCTGGAGCTCTTGGGGGTTCTGGCACCAGTGTCCCTGCTCAGCCAAATGATCACCTGACTCTGAGACAGGAGGACTGGGACAGAGTAGGATTCATTTTCTGGATTGGGCCTCCTTGAAAGACCCCTACTTTCTTTGCCACCAGAAATTGTTCATATTCTGTTCTCTCTCTCTCTCTCTCTCTCTCTCTCTCTCTCTCTCTCTCTCTCTCACACACACACACACACACACACACAAACACATCTGTGTGTGAGTGTGTGTGTGTGTGATATTAGTGAGTCTATGCAGGTACACACATTCCCAAGTACACACAAAGAAGCTAGAAGAGGACATTGGATGCTCTGCTCTATCACGAACCACGCTCTTCTTCTCTTGATCCAGATTCTTTCTTGCACCCAGCAAGTCCCTGCCATCTTCCTGTCTCCACACAAACTCAGATGAACTCAGATGCTCAAGTTTACACACTAAACACCCTTACCTGGGGGAATATCTCCTCAGCCCCTGTTCCTTAACTCTAAAGTTACTTTTTAAATAATTTATGAAACATTTGATGTTGGCTTCAGGTAGAATCATTACTTTAAAAATAGTTTCCTATTATGGCTATTCAACTGGAAATTTTATTGTTGGAAGTTAGGTAGATGGTTCGGTGAACAAAAATGCTTGCTGCACAAGCCTGGTAAGCTTATTTCAGATCCCCAGAATTGATGTTAAAGCCAGGTGTTGTAGCATAAGACAATGCAATATCAGCATACCTCTAGGAAAAGATGGGAGACAGAGACAAGAATCTCCAGAAGTTTGAGGACCAGCTGGCTTACACATTGGCAAGGAGACCCTATCTCTAACATGAGGAAAGCTAAGGATGGGCAACCAGTGTCCTCTGGCTTCCACGGATGTACCATGCATACTTTCCCATCCCATCCCACCCCACACACATGAGCAAGTATTTGTACTCACCTAACTCACACATACGCTACATAGCCGTTTCTCCCAGCATACAACCTTCCATCTTGAAGGGAAGCTGGTTATAACTCAAGATGTTTTCTGCAGGGGAGCTTATTAGATTCAGGAAACAAAAAACTCAAAAGCTGTAGGAAGTCCCTGAAACTGAGCAGACACAATAGGTCTTTCCCTCTGTGGTGTAAGTAAACAGTAAGGACCTCTTCAATCAGTTGAACTGTCCAGAAGAAGCAGAGACAAGCGAAAAGGCCCAAAGGGGCTCAGAGCAACCAAGCTACCCAGAAAGACCACTCTGCAGCCTGGTAAACTATCTGCAGATCATTCGCTCAAAAAATAGCGGTGTGACCGAAATCCCACCCAGCATGAGTGACGGCTCATTAAAGCTGGGGTGAGATGTCAGTAACCCTGTTATTTTTGAGTGTCCCTGCTCCTGTAAGTAACTTCCCATCCATCACACACCCATTAAATAAACCCCAATACACTGAAAGGTTCGTCAAGTTGGACTTTGGTGATTCCTGTACATTTGTCTGTCATTGATTTTCTATCTTGACGTGAACAGGTGACTTTTCATGTCTCCACAGGAATAGTGTCACACTAGAGTACACACACACACACACACATTTAGTGGGGAGATGAAGGAATCTAGTGGATTCTGTCCCATATCTTATCTTCCTGGAGTCTAATGTTTTGTCACGAGGCTCGTTTTATCTATCACAGCTGGGAAGAGTTATACAGATGTATTTCCTGTTGCTGAGTCACCCTCACAGCCTACACCAAGCCTCGCATTATCATGCCACGTTGTCCTTTTGATGAACTACAAGACTCGATTCGAAAACGCTTCATTTGAACTCACGCAGCTGCAGCCAGCGGTAAGCACGGTCGAAAGTTCACTCTCGTTCATGCCCTAGGCTTCACAGTCCTCGCTTTGAACTCAAAGAAGCTGGGCTTGTTTAAATCAAAGACTTGAGAGTTGCTCCATATGCGCTTGCAGCCTTCTTAGCTGAGAGTCAATGGTCAGCATTGTAGGAAGCCATAAATAGATTCAAATGCTTGGGCCACACTCTCTGTCCCCTTACCTGGACCTATGAGGGGCACCAATAGTGGCACAGGTAGCTCCAATCTGCCATCAAGACCAGAAGGGCTGGGCTGTAGTGTGATTTGTTCAAGTAAATATAAGGCAAGAGGTGTGTACCTGAAACTGTGTGCCTTTCTGCAAGTGCTTAACTGCTTGTTGATCTCTAAGATGACGTCAGGGTCACATGACATCAGTCTCACATGGCTCTCAGAAACAAATTGTGTTCATGTTTCTTCTACATTTTAAACTTATTACTAAGCCAAGTAAAGAGCTCTCTTGACTCCTGATCCTGGGTTCTGATAATTTTTCAAGTTTTCTTCAGTTGTGGACAAAATATAGATCTTTTAAACCATGCTTAGATGTATGACTGGGTACCGTTACATATGTGTGCCTTGTGATGTAATTACCTTTATCCATCTTAAAAACAGAAACCTGTTTAATAAACATCCCATTCCTTCCTCCTACAGCCTTTGCCAACCCCCAATCTATTGCCTGGTTCGATGAAGTAGACAGCTCTAGGAGCTGCGGATAAATGGAGTCACCCGGCAGTGGCTTTTTGGGTCTGGCTTATTTCACTCAGCACACGGTCCTCAAGGGATCACCCACGCCGTAGCCCGTGTTGGCAATCGCTTTTAAAGTTGAGTACTATTCCATCCAAGTATTTGTCTCTCAGCAGTCGTCTGTCAATCAGCATTTGGGCCGCTTCTGCTTTGGGGGCTGTAACTAAAGCTACGGAAAGTCATCTCTTCTTCCGCCCTTTAAAATTCTTCCTGATGTTTTATATTTTTCTGCCTTTCCTCCTCGATCACTCTTCACATCTATTTGTTCTAGGATTCTACCTTAAAAGAATTAGATTTTTTTTTCTTTACTAAGTCCACGTTTAGCTTTCTTTTTACTCGCCTAGCTCTTCACACTTGCATCTACTATATTACTAGTTTTTCATCACACATCTTTTTAGTTTAATGCAGAGTTCTAAAAGGATTGTGTTCCCATACAGAACACCTACGGCCCAGACCTTACCCTTCACAGGATGAAGATGCTTCAGGTTCATATGTTTCCTTTTAATTGTTCTTGGACTCGAGTTCTCACTCTAAGTTTGTTCTCACGAAGCGTCTTGAGTAGTGCCAGCCGGTGAACACATTTGCACTCACATTTCTTGGGCAGAACTAGTCAGAGTGGACTCACCATGCACAGTCCTGCCCTGTGACGGGCTTTACTAGCGACTTGCTGAAGCGGATTCCGCTCACAGTCCACAAATGCTCCGAAGCTGGGAAATAGAAAGATGATCTATGGTCGTTTTTGTTTTATCAGGCGGTTCTTTGCATTCAAAACAGTCTGGCTTTATGCACTTACCTGCTGTGAGATTGAATCATTTACCTGCCTTGGGAGAGTGTTATGAATAGCAAGTTTATAAATTGTGCCTCTGATCATTATTTCATATTCTCATTTTCAGGATTTTGTTGAATTTGCCTTAAACACCATCTTACTTAACTCGGATCCCATGCTCTGTTTTTGTTTGTATTTATCCTGGGGTCTCTTCTGCCATTCTTTTGATTTCATGTTTTCATCATCATTTTGTATTAAATGTGTCTCTCCAAAATAGTATATAGGAGCATTCCTAAAATTACAACCAATGTTTACTTTTAATGAAGGAATTCCATTGTTTATATTTAGTGCAAACTCCAAGCCATGAGTTTAATTCCTTCCATCTTTTTGCTTGCTACTCACCAAACATCAATGCATTCTATTTTCCCCTTTTGCTTGGTCTGTGCATAGGTTTAATCAAACACTTGATTTCATTCTTCACGGCTTTTATACACAGTATATTTTCCATCGCACCACTGACGAGCACCACCACCACACCACCACCTCATCTCCTGCTTCCCTGATCATATGCAGATCTTTGAGAGCGCCTGGGCTTCTCTCAGCCTAGGCACGCTTCCCTCAAGAACTCGGGAGCCGGGCGTTCAGTGGTCTCCAAAAGTCCACCGGAGACAGTGGCTCTCAAGCTGGCTGTCTCTCGTCAATGGTGATTAAAGGCATGGTGCCCACAGGACTAAGCAAAGAGACAGCGGGCTTCAATGAGGAAAATGAAAAGTGAGAAAACCTCCCAAGGGTGGGAGGACCAAAAGGTGGGTCATGGACAGTTCCATTGTAGGGGCTTTCTACTGAACTTATTATAGAAACTGGACAAAGACCAAGACCATTCTGTTCAGATGGTTCAATTCTCCAGGCATAGCAAGGGTTGAGTCAATGAAGAAGCAAATGTGTGTCTGGCATGTCCTTCTGACCCAACCAGGAAAAAAAATCACAAGTGTTTATATTCTGTTCATCTGATCAGGGTGGGGTCACACGTTGATGCCCTGTTCTTCATCTTTGACTTGTGTTTGTTTGCTGTTGACTTAGCTGGTCTTCGGGCTGCTGGCCACGGATGGCTCTGGTAGTTGCTGGTCTCTGAACTTGGTTGGTGTCTTGTTGGTTGTTAATTAAACTATGTTGTCTTTGTTCTTGTGTTTACGTGGCCAGCTTGGTTCTTAACATGGAGATATATATATGTGTGTATATATATATATATATATAGAGAGAGAGAGAGAGAGAGAGAGCTAACTCCCGCCTAGTCATAAAAAGTGAACTCTTCAAAAATAATGGCACTGTGCTCATGGGTAACAGACAAAATGGTATTCATAGACTGTTAGAAGTTTGGTGCTTATTGAACATCTATGATGTACCAGAGGCTACTGGGATTCTGCAGAAACATCAGTATGCAGGGGCATTAAATACACGGAATAGAATCCTTGTAATGTTTAATGGACAGATTTAACAATTAATTAACTTACTTAAGATGGATAACAGGTAGCATATGAAACGCTGTTCCAAGCATCATCTTTAGATCTTCGTATCTGTTGACTGAAATCCTGTCAAAGCAGTCCTTAAGGTGGGGTCTACTCTTCAGAGCAGCAAACAAGCGTGTGCTCTCCGCGCTCACGCCCACATAATGTGCAGAATGGGATCGTGTTCAAGGACATTAGCTCCGACCCATCAACCAGCATCATTATTCACTCACAGTGCCTGGATAAGGCTGCCAGGAAAGTCTGGGAAAACGCAGGGAAGAAGTCTGCAGCTTGGAGCCTAGGCTACAATCAGGGAGAGGTGGGGACCAGCTGCAGAGGCTGCAGGAGAAACCTGGAAAGGGGGAAAAAAAACTTAGAAGATTAGTAAATGGGATAGCAGAGAAGTCAGTGTTTTAGGAACCTTGAAGGCAAGTCATACGGACACAGCATGAACACACACACACACATACACACACGTCCCAGTGACTTAACACCAACTAGCTTCAAATACACAAAATTCGGTGTGACGCTTTAACACTAGGGAATCTAACTTTAAAGAATAAAGACGATTGCATACCTGGGAACACAAAGGACACTTAAGTGCTGTGTGAAAACAGTGCTTTCAAATACTTGGGATATGTTTGGAAACACAAGTTAAATGGAACTAATGCCCAGTCCAGGCAGAAATGGAGAAGTTAGATTCAAAGAGCTATGAGAGCAAATTGTTCTAGAAAGTTCCTGAAGAATCTACTCAGTTATTTTCACAGAAGAATTTTAGCCGATCTTCAAGGGAGAGAAACTGGCAGAACATGGAGAAGTGTAAAGAAAATCCGGGTTCATTACATGGCATCTGTATAAACATATAGCAAAAAAGAAGGGGATAGGAAAGGGAACTTAAGAACAAAAAAAAATCCTAATTATAGCTCACTTTTCAAAGTAAACACAAATGTAACAAATTAAACGTTATTTAGTGTTTACCTCAGTCAAATATTAGCGTAAATACTACTTAGCCACCAAGTTTGATTTATCTCAGAACAGCAAAGGAATTTCCACCATGGAAAACATACATAAGGCATTTATGATATGGACAGATTAAAGGAGAGGAGAAATCATACCCAAAAGGAAAATACATAAATACATGCATACATACACACAAACATAAAATATTTTAAAATGTATACAGAGGAGATGTTAGAAATAACAAGAAGGCAGAAGGAAGAGGAGGAAGAAGATGACTCTGTAACAAGAGAACAACCCAACAATACAAAGAACGCATTGATAGATGGCCCACTCCCTCTTGGAGGTACTCAGGGCTTGAAGAGGAAGAGGCTGCCTTTGAGAAAGAAATCTGAGATGCCCTCTTAGGTCCTGTTGGACCTTCTTCTTCCGTGGTTCAAAACAATGCATTTGTTTGTTATTGTAACTTGATAGCTCGTTTGATGCTGGTGTGTGTGTGTGTGTGTGTGTGTGTGTGTGTGTGTGTTTGAAACGTTGATACAGAAAACCTTGTCCTAGGCTATCAGCTCCACGTCAGTGAAGATGTCGTGAAGGCAGCTTATGGAAGATACTCTTGATCCAAACGTCTAAATACAGCTTCAGTCTACAGTCATTGCTTATTCTTGGGTTTGAGCCAAGTCCACTATCGTCTCCCCTCACTCTATGGTGGCCACTAGAGAAGCCTCACATGCCTGGAATCCTTATTAACATTGATCCAACGTTCAGTTTCTTTCCAGAAACGTCTCTCACATATGTTTCCATTTTCTAGTTCGACTCAAATTACTCTATGGCTGTTTTGTTCCCAGGTCGCAGGGCAGAACAAAGGAGTTCCAGAGATCATGGGAAACTGCTCTACACCTAGCCCTCTTCAGAGATTCGGTCTGGGCTGTGGTTCATGAGCTAGTCAACGTGTGTAAAGCCTTCCAGACCTGTCTTGCAATATTTCTTGCCAGGAAATTGCTTGATCACTGGATACCTTATGTTTGTGATTTGCAAGAATAAGCCTTCTTTGAGTGAGGGGTGTGTGTGTGTGTGTGTGTGTGTGTGTGTGTAAGGTTTTCAGTTGTTTTTTTTTTTTTAGTTTCATGATATTTATAAGGCACTCTTAACATTCCTCCCAAACTTGCAAAGTTTAAATAAATAAATTTCTGACTTTCTCTGCAAACCCATGGAAAAGAAAGCTTGCAGCCTCCTGCACAGCCTACAACTCTATTTTGCAGCTACATTTTGCAAGAACTCTGAGATTCACGGGCCAAGAAAGGCTCAGGAGCTGCTCTTCAGTGCTCTGACACTTCTGCCCTGCAAAGTCACCCAAGTGCCAACATGCAAACGCCCAGTTCAGATCACGCCAGACAGGCAGCCCTTGGAAGGGGAAACAGATTTCAGTGACCATATGTGTGATTAATATTCACTCCCAAGATGAGTGAGGAAAGAGCCATGTTGGCCTGTCTACTTCCCCATGCGCTGAACCTGGGTAGGCTGAGCACACTGAACCCACACACAGATGCTTGTCCACCTGCCCCAGAATCCAGTCCAAAACAACCCATGGAAGAGAGGCACTAACAGAAAGCCCAGGGCCAGGACCACAAGGTAAACACGGTGTCATCCAAGCCTGCGTGCCTCACAGGGTGATTAAGGCCACTCACTCCCTCACTGGCCCTCCCAGCTCAGCTCTTGGCTCTTACCTAAGTATTCTGTCTCTCAAGTCTGGCATCCCTCTTCCTCTGCTACAAAAACTGCACGCTGTCTTTGTCTTCTAGTTTGTCTGTCAAGGTAGGAGCCAGATGGAGGGGTCACACTGGTCTCATAACAGGTGTTCTTAATAACAGTGTAACCAATGAACCAGATTCAGAGTCACTGTTACTGAGCCCCGCCAAGTCCAGCTGGACATCAGGTCTTCCCTCCTTTGCACTCTGTCCAATCTCAGGGACTTAAAGATGATTAATGAAGCCTGGAGTTTCAGTGTGTCTACCTGGGAGGCAGAGGCAAGAGGCATGAGCTGGAGGCCAGAGTTACGAAGTTATAGGGTCTGGGGTATGGAGTGAGTCACTGTCTCAGACAAACAGGTCAAAGAATGACGCACTGTATTTCCTCACAACCTTACCACACTCCCAGGTTGTCTTAGGTCTCTATCAGCTCCTTTGTGTAGGCAAGCATTCGGGTCCATTTCAGCTACTTCTCAAAGTGGTCACTCAAAAACTGTCCTCCCCAACAGGTACAACTGTGCCTTCAAATGTGTGGTGGCTACGTTTAACTGCCAAGTTGACACACTCTAAAGCCATTTGGAAAGAGAGTCTTAGTGAAGGGTCATTTGGACGTGTTGGCCTGTGAGCTTGTCTGGGGGCTTATCCTGACTGTGCTACTTGAGGTAGGTGGTGTTGGCAGATGCTGTTCGTTCATTCCCAGCCGCTCAGACTCGAAATAACCACACAGAAGCTATATTATTTGTAATACATATAATATTTTGGACAATAGCTTAAATGTTTTCTAGCTATCTCTTATATCTTAAATTAGCCCATTTCTATTAATCTGTGCATTGCCATATGGCTTTGGCTTACCAGGAAGTTTCCAGTGTGTTTGTCTCCTGTGGCAGCTATATGGTGTCTCTCTCACTCACTCTGCCTTCTCTCTCTCTCTCTCTCTCTCTCTCTCTCTCTCTCTCTCTCTCTCTCTCCCCTCTCTCTCCATACATACATATATATACACACACGTATATATAGCCTGGCTATATTCTGTTAAACCACTGGCCAAAGGCAGCTTCTTTATTAACCAATGGCAAGAAAACATATTCACAGCCTACGTCACCTCCCTCATCAAGGTGGCATCCTTCCCTGGGTAGTGGATTCTCAGCTGTGTAGCAGTGGAGAAAGCAGCTGGGTACAAACATGCATTCATGGACCCCTTCATGAAGAATGCAAACATTCTTTCTCTACTCCATGACTGGGGCAGCTGCTTCAAGTTCCACAACCTTGACGTCCCTCCAATGAGGGACGAGAACTCACAGCTGTAAACTAAAATACACTCATTCTCTCCTCAGTTGTATTGTCAGGGTGTGATAGCACAGGAAACAGGCACTGAAATGAGGACAGCACAGAAATCTTTAAAGCTTAGACTCTAGGATTGGAAGGAAACCGTCACTCAATAGAGCCAGAAAATTTCCCAACTTCCCTAGCATCACTTTTAATGCTACGGGCAGAAATGTTTCCAGCTCAACCGGATCTCTTTATTGCCCACCAGCTGGTCTGACCTAATCATTCTTTGGTTCAGTCAGTCAGTCTACAAACCATGACGGAGCCCACACTACCTGCCTAGCGCCGTCCTAAGAAATGGAGAAGGGATGATGGGAAGAAGGGCAGAGACTCCCCAGGGCAGCACACCGTCTGGCTTCCACGAAGCTGTGTAGTTAGCTTATCGTCCACAGGAGCCAACTTTGGTCAAATTCAGTTACCTCAGGGCCTCATCTGAATAAGACATGCACATCCCTGAAGAGGACAGCCCGGGGGGGGGGGGAATTTCCTGAAGGCTGTCTGTGGTGGCCTATTGAAAAAAGGCTACGCCATGACATACACCTTAAGTCTACACGTTAATCAGGCCGAGCCACTCCTCTTGGGTATCTAATGGCACCAGGTGGCAAGCTGCCTCAGTCTGCTCTCTGTTGCTGTAATTGAAGAGTACAGAATGGGTAGTTTATAATGAAGAGCTATTCATCTGAGTCATGGTTCTGGAGGCTGGAAGCCATGGAGCACGGTGCCAGCACCTGCCTGGCATTCAGAGAGAGCTTTGCTCTGTGTTCTCGCGTGGCAGAGGGGGCACAGGATACCCAACATTGCGATCTGATGATGTCGTCTATGAGCACGGAGGGCCTCCTTCATAGCCCTCCACACAGGAGGCGCCCTGGGCCAGCGGTTGAACTTACCTGGAAGGGATTGGCTAAATGTGGCTGTTTATCTAATAGAGCCAAGGACTAGATCACAAAGGCCCGCCCCTCATGACCTCAATTAATCCCCAAAAGCCCCACCACCAAATATTATTGAGGTACGAATTTGAGGACTTTTCCACCCCATAATTTTTTTCTGGAACATGTTCAAATCAGAGTCTACATCAGTAATGGTAGAGCTGAAGATGGCTCTGCCTGCTGACTGCATCTCATCCCTGGTATCAAAGAAAACTAAGGAATGAAGAACAATGGCCCACAAAGTAACATGATTCTTTGAAAATAGAAATAAAATATGGACATTCTATAGTATGCTTATGAAGTTGAAAGAGATTTCTGTTAGAAAGACAAAACCCTAAACAACAAGCTGGTTCAGCCAGAAAGTCATTCGTCATTTGCCTGGAAAACCTTGCACCTTGTGTTTGATTTCCAGAGCCCATGTAAAGGTGAAAGGAGAGAACCCACTCTACAGAGCTGTCCTCTGACTCCCTCTCAAAGAGACTAGCATCCGCACGCTCACACCCTTCAGATGCAAACAGCACTAACAAATTATTTTATTTGTTTAAAACCAGACCACCACGCGTTTGGAATTTTATTTGGAAAACGCGATTTCGGTAAATAGAGATCAATGGCTTTCCAAGGCTTTTATCTGACTTAGAATTTCTTTCAGATTACACTTACAATAGCTTTCATTTCCCTTCCCTCCCTCCAGACTGTCCCATAGACCTTTCTTTACTCTGTTGCAAGTTTGTGGTCTTTTTAAAATTAATTGTTATTGTGTGCAAGTATGTATGTACGTATATGTTCTTAAACACAGCCTGCTTGGTCTGTGTAATGTTACTTGTATGTATGTTTTCAGGGCTGACCATTTGGCATTGGAGAACCAATTGCAGTGCTCTCCTCTGGGGAAGACTATTCCTCCCGTTCCCAGAATTCCTTAGTTGGCTGTAGCTTCTTTTGTGTATGATTGAGACCTCCTGGGCTTTTCCCCTGTTTACTTTGGCATGCCTTCTGGGGTTTTTCTTGTTCAATTCATGTTTAGGTAATCATGTTAGTGAGACTTTATGGGTGTAGCTTCTGGCATTATTAGAGGATACAATCTCACAGCAACTCTCTGAACCTTTGACTTCTTCCTCAATATTCCCCAGGCCTTAGGCGTGGGAGTGTTTTGTTGATGTACCCCCTGGGATGGGGCTCCACAACTCTGCATTTTGATTGGCTTGTGTTTTCCCGTAGTGGTCTCCATTTGTCACAAAAGTGAAATATTTTAGATGAGGAGTGAAGACTACATTTTATGCTGGTGTAAGGACAAATATTTAGGTTCTTAAGGATTATGCTGGTTTAATAAGGTCGTGGTTGTAGTAGGCTCATCTCCAATATTCATGATCCATAGCTTCTCTGGCCCCTAGTGGTAGCCCTAGGTTTCCAGTATCAGGCATGATTTCCTTCTTGATAAGCAGGTCATCGGTTCTGTAGCTATGTAGGACTGTTGGTTATTTCTTTCCTTTGGAAGCTTGGATGGTGGGATCTAGTCCTCGGGGAGGAGACTTTCAGGCCAGTCCCAGTTCTGGGACATCTGGGATATCTGGGACCTCCATGTGAGGTGCATGGTGTCTTTTGCAATAGGGACTGACCTTCCTCCTCTGTGGGGCAACCGAGGACAAATGTCATGGCTTGTCTGTTTTGGGAGTCTTTTGTACAACCCCTCAAAAGAGGGATTCTCATGTCTGGTACTGGGGGTTTCGTTAGGTGGTCTTCAGCTCTTGAAGGGGGCATTGCCATCCCAGAAGAGAAAAGTCTATTAAAATTATATATAAATGTGTATATATATTCACTGAATTACATGTTTTATAGGCTCTTTTAGGTAAATAGTTAATAGTATGATTCCTTATGTGTTTTCAGGTATCTTTGCTGTTATTTTACCCTCCCTGCTCCCGCACCTTCTTCTGTATTTACCTACACCCCACTCCCTGAGGAACTGTATTCATGCCACAGTCTCCCTCGGAGGTGTGGGTTCAAATCTCACCCTTGACAAATTGTTGTTTTCAAAAGACAAAATTGCTGTGACTCCTCCATCCAGTGAAATGAACTATTACCTCATTCTGATGTGCTGTACTAGACTAGTTCTGTCTGGGCTCAGAAAAATCTTGTTGGGAGTGGGATACCCACGGACTCTGTCTTTACCCCCTCTTCCCTCTCCTTGTCCCTTTCCCTCTCCACCCTGTCCTTATTCCTTTAATGCAGGAATTGGCAAAGGGTGGCCCTGGCTCGCTGCCTGGGTTTGTGCAGTCGATGGGCTAAGAATAGGTTTTACATTTCTAAATAGTCGAGGGTAGAAAAAAAAGGTTTATTTTGTGACATATGAAGATTATGTGACATTTAAATCTGTTCTCTAAATACAGTTTTATTAGAACCCAGCCCTGCCAAGGCCTGTAGCTGTTTTTGCTCTACAATGATGAGGCCAAATTGTTGTGATGGGGACTTTATGACCCTCAATGCAGAAACATGTGATAGTCAGCTCCTCACAGAAAAAGCGGATGACTCCAGGTTTAAGCCCCTGTTTGTTTTCTTGCTCTGAGTTGCATGTGCTGGCTCTGGTCCCAAGTCCCAGGTCTGTTTCACTTGTCTGGCCACGGAGTGACGTCATTTTCCCCTCTTGCCATCCCTCTGAGCAGTGAACTTGCAACCTGATCCTCTCTGCCCCACGGGCTGAGCAGCCCAGTAGTCCTTCTGTCCACCTGTCCCACCCTGGGGCTCTTCCAGTCCTGACAATGCCCAGTCATTGCATCTCTGACACCACCCTTCTCTCATCCTCCAGAATCCTCACCCACAGAGAGACGTGTGTGTGTGTGTCTTTCCTTGATCAATGTGACTAGCTCTCTTCATCGGTCTCCTCCACCTGAAACGCTTAACTTCTGGCAGAAATGCCGTGAGTCTCGGACTGTTTTATGTCATTGAACTGAATGCCACACACTGGGTAATTCATAAAGAGTAAAGATTTATCTGGCTCCCAGCTCTGAAGTCTTGAAAGTTGAAGGTCCGCCTAGTAAAAGACTCCCTTGCTGATGTAGGATTCTGTGCAGCCTCGCCATTGCTTATGACGTGAGAAGTTGAGACCGGACATGCTAACTCGGAGTCTCCTCCTCTTCTTGGAAACCCGCAGCCTTCACTGCTGTGGCTCCACTTAACCTCAGTCCCAGAAGGCCCCACCTCCACCACAGCCATTCCCACACCCTTACTACCTCACCGTTGGAACTGAATTTCATCTTGAGCTTTGGTGAGGACATGCATACCACAGCAGGCTCCAACATTGTTTTCCTTCTCTAAATATTTTAACACAGTGAATCAAAACAAAAATGGTTTCAGTTGGTGCAGTTGTTTTTTTTTTCCTATGATAAAGTATTTGGAGACTTTTGTCAAAGTACGTCTATTAAAGCCACATGGCTTAAACACACCCGTGACTAATGCTGTCAACATTTCTCCTGCTCTTCAGATTTGTTTCTGGTAAACAATTTTTTATTCTCCATGGAAATGGAGGAGCAGAGGGGTGCAGAGGACTATGAATCAGGGTATTTACTAATAATGCTTCCTGTGAATGCTCACCCAAACCTTGTGCTCCGCAGGGCCCCTGATTTGGTCAGTTCTGGTTTCTCCTAGTCTCTGTATGCACAGTCCCATGAGAGACTAATGTAGCAGGAAGGAGGAGAGACCCCAGATCCTCTAGGGAATGAATGAGTTTGCAGTACTTGAGGGAGTCGGGTTCGAGGGGGTGCATTGCGCTAAAGCTTAGGCAGGTCTGCTGAAGCGCAAGGCTTTCTGTTCCTTCTGCAAGTAGATATGATAAACCTTCACAAAGTCACAAATGCTAATTACCCCAATTACACAATGTATAAATGCATCAAATTATCACATTTTGCCTCATAAATATGTATAATTATTGTGTCAAGTTTCTTTTAATCCAATGAAGAAATCATTTAAGAAGCAAGAAACAAATTAACCTACATGGAGAGGCATGTGAACAGAAATATGGCTTTAAATTTCACACACACACACACACACACACACACATACATTATCCAAATTATCAGCATCACTTGGGTTATTGACTCTAGTCTCAGTTACAGTAGTAAGTAAGAGAATGCGGAACTCTCTGCATAAGGAGTGATGATCCTTACCATATAAGGAGTGATGATCCTTACCATATAAGGAGTGATGATCCTTACCATATAAGGAGTGATGATCCTTACCATCGGCCAGTGTGCTTGCCCTCACCAGGAAACGAGCAGAAATGAAAACTTCAGCAATATCGAGGTTTAGTGCTGACAGGAGCGGGCGCTGGTCTCCTTTTCATCTGCACAGCATTGGCGTCCCATTCTATGGGTTTGCCGCCCCGAAAATAGTAAGCGAACTCCTGTGGTTTGGAGGGAAAGTGCCCCCCACAGGCTCACGTTTTGGGACACTTGCGCCCCAGCAGATGGCACTGTTTGGAACGTAAGAGTTTGTAAAGCTTAGAAAGAGAGACTGGCTGGGACTGGACTGGCTGACCAGAGAGTGGTCAGGAGCTGGCCTTTGGAGGTCTTCTTCCTACTGTGAGGATGTCACCAGTACCCTCACTCTCTAACACCATAACTTCCCTGAAGCCATAGACTGACATCCCCTGAAACTGTGAGCCGGTGAAAAGGAAAACCCTTTTCCCTAAGTTGCTTCTGTCAGCTGTTTTGACCACAAGAAAACGAACACACTCATCATTCCCACTCATATGTGACAGTCTTGACCTTGTGTGGGCTCCCTAGTCTGGGAGCGAAAACAGTTGAATCATGAGGTGATGCTCTGATGTCTCCAGCGTCCCCCCAGCCTTCATCTGCCAGGCTGGACCCCAGCATTCCACTAGGTATGAACTTCACTGTGCTCCTTTCCCCAGTGGCCCTGCATGTACAGAAAACAGCGTTCAGTCTGAAAGAACATACCTTGTCCCCAAAACAGGAGAAATGGGAAGAACAGGGAGATACTCTTGAAAAATTAATAAAGAAACAAAGCTGTTTATATAATGTCAGCATGGGTTCTGTAATCAATTAAGCTGGCCTGACTAGTCCTGCATAAGCACTCAGTGCCCCAGGCATCACTTCTTCACAACCCACCAACTTCAACATGCAACTTTAAATTTCTGCTGTTGCTTCATCGTACAAAGGGAAATGCTTCAACTCCAGTCTCAAGAGCTATGTTCCAGGCAGGGAAATAAAATAAAATGGAATGAAAGATGCAAAGCAGAAATAAAATAAAAGGGAAGGACAAAAGTTAAAATCGGTCTCAGAAATCTTTATATGTCATCTAAAGTTTTATCCTGTCGCCATCCTTGGCTTCCATGTCTGTTCTCCATGCTATCTTAGGTATTAGTCCTGTGATTTCCTGTGGAAGTCCACAGGTTACATGCTTGTCTATATTTTTAATGTATGGATTCCAATCACAGGCCCTCTGTTTCCACAAGATATCAAACACCTAACTCTATGAAATCCATCTGAAACACACACTCAACAGATGTTTGGCATCACGGAAGCCTAGTCTGCTTTCGCTGATTTTAATCCAACCGTCTTCAAAGCAAGGTCTCTCTCCAAGTTATTGGATTAAAGTAAAATATAAGGTTTACTGTGCACTACACCCGGTGATTTATGCCCAACCGTGGAAAAATGTGTGGAATGATCTGTGAAAGCAAATCAGATAAGTTCGCGTTTTATGTCTGACGTAATGGGAACTGCTCTGAACCTGGCGTGGCCGTGGCTTCCTTCCTACATTGTCTCTGAAGCTCCTGAGCTAGACACACTTACCCACCTCTCTACATGGTGGCTCTGGGTTGCCAAACGTGGAAAACAAAAAGGTTCCAGATCCATATGGAAGCTGACAGAAAACCTTCTCAAAGGATGAGGTTTGGCAACCTGACTTTGCTAGGCCTTTACAATGTTATTCTATTTTATTTCACATCCAGCCTTGCTTGAGACTGTGGAATTCTGATTGCAGCTGAAGTTCCCGCAGCTGGCACTCATTTCCAGCCACTAAGTTAAATACAGGCACTATCTACTCGCTCTCCTTCTACCAAGAAGTAAATACATTTAGATGAAATGGGAAAAAAGTATGTGATCGGTCTGAGAAAAGAAACTCGACTTTTATTGAACCAGATCTCTTGTTAAACCCTCTGCATATTTGCAAAGTAAACTGATACCTCAGCTTGCTAATCCCCTGGAAAGATGGCTTGTGTATGACAAGGGCAGGCGGCTGTGCCTTGAAACCTTACATCAAGGTAAGCTGTCCGATGCCGTTGAACAGAACTTCCTTGACGTCTTTGCGACTGTAAAAAGCTAATATTAGCAGACTCTGGGCTGATCCCAGTTCCTTTGCTTCCCTCTGAGTCCTCGAACTCTCATCCTCAGGACGGGTTTTAGGAAATGACCTCTCCAGTCCCCCATTTGACTTAAACCAGAAGGATAGTCTGTGTGGCTTATTGATGGACTATCGTCCCATGAGCAGAAGGTGTGTGAAGATGCCTGGAGACATCAATGTGTCCATTTGATTGTGTAGTTCTTGCTACCTTTATCCATGGTGAGTGAATAAAGACTCTGTCCTATTTTAGATGCTCAGCCCTAAAGGCATGTAGGTCAGAAAATTTAATCAGGAAGTTCTACAAAGTTGTCTGAAGAACAGAAATTTTTCATGTTGTATAATGTTTCAGAGAATAGAAAAGGAAAAGCAAGCTCTGCGTTACGGCCCTCACAAAACTCTTATCACAAAGCCAGAGAAAGCAGCTTTGAGAGGTTATATAGCATTTCTTATTTTTATACACTCTAAATAAAAGAATGTCTGATACAGCCCATCGGCAAATAAAAAGACAATGTCAACCCAGCTTCATCTTTAAGGATTTAAGAATGACTCAGAATAAGGAAATCTGGTGAAATCATTTGAATGTAAATTTACACATGAGAACGACACGTATGCCGCTTTTCAGTTGGGACAGAAGAAAGGAGGAGCAGAGAGCTCATTACCAGGCTGAAAAGTTTGAGAAAGAAAGGGAGGCTGGAGATGAAGAAGCCAGCGCGCTAATTTCATCTCTCACTCACGCTGACGTAATGGACAATGACCGAGGAAGTCCAGTACAGCCAAGCATATGGGGAAATGGGCTTTCAGATGGTCAAGGCGCAAATGTATAGAGATGGCATCTTTATCAAGGAAGAGTTGGCAGTGATGTGGCAACATGTGAAATGTGTGTGCCCTGTTGGCGACGCAGGAGTCCTGTCCTAAAAGAATACTTGAATGTGTGCATTGGACTATATAAAGCTTCTCTATTACCGTATTAAGGAAAATTTGAAATAAAGAATTGTGTGCCTAGTTAAAACAGGGGGGTCTGAGTAAATATTGATATTTTCTTAGGGTGTATGTATGAGTTAATTTTCCAGTTGCTGTGAAAAGAACACCTGGCAAATGCAGCTTAAGAAAGGTTTGTCCTTGCCACAAATTTAAGGAGACGCAGTCCTTCATGGTGGGGGAAGCCATGGGGACAGGGGGTTAAGAGGCATCTGGTCACCTAGTCAGCATAGATAATCAGAAAGCGGAGCGACAGGAGCAGTGATGTCTAGCTGGATTTTTCTCCCCTTTTCATTCAGTTTGGGACCCAGTCTGCAGCATAGTGTCACCCCCTTCAGGACAGGTCTCCCTCCTGCACTGAACCCAGTTACACACATTAGCAGACACTTTAGAGTTGCATCCCTTTGTCATCCCAGTTCCAGACAAGTTGATATTGGAAATTAATACTCCCAGTTGACTAGATAGAGAGAGAGGTGGGTTTGAATGAATGGCGATAGTAACAAGTCGCTTTGTTTAGTAGTTAAGCAGTTAGGAACTGTCAGAGTCTAAGTCTAGAAGAAAAATGTCTCCGTGAATACATGCTACCTTAAACAGTCTATGTATGTGTGTACGCCGCCCCACGCTGGACTTAGACCTGGGATGCCTCTGGATGTGGTAGTGGAGATCCTGGTGAGTTCATACTTTTACAAACAACAACTTTCACTTCTTGCATTGCAATAAGAGTCTCAGAAGCTGTGTCCCTGAGATAAAGGGTCCGTTGATCTGCTTCGCCCTCGGCCATGCTGTCCATCAGCCCCTGAGTACCGCAGTAGGACACCTGAAAATAATAGCATATCATGTTTGTGATTATGAATGGACTAGATGTTCGCATGCATTCTGTTGCTATGATAAGATACTGACCAAAAACAACCTGGGGGAGGAAAGGGTTTGTCTAGAGCAATGGTTGTTAACCTTCCTGATGCTGAGACCCTTTAATACCGTTCCTCATGTTGTGCTGATCCCCAACCGTAAAAGAACTTCATTCATAACTATAATTTCGCTACATATCTCTTATGCAGGATATCTGATATGCAACCCCTGTGGAAGGGTCATTTGACCATCAAAGGTGTTGCAACCCACAGGTTACAAGCTTACAAGTTACAGTGCAATATGAAAAAAGCCAGGGCAGGAGGTCAAGGTAGAAACCATGTAGGAACATAGGAACCCTATCTCCTGGCTTGCTTCTAGACTCACGTTCAGCTACTTACTTTTTTGAAACAGCCCAGGCCCACCAGCCTAGGGATAGGACTGTCCACAGTGGACTGGGTCCTTCTACATCAATTAAAAAAAAAAAAAGAAAAGAATCCACAACATAGTCAGAGGCCAATCTGAAGGACCTGAAGAAGCCAATTTCTCACTTGAGGTTCCCTCTTCCCAGGTGCATCCACTTGGCCTTGGTTAATCTTGGCTAAGATTAGCTTGCACACTAGAGATCTTCCTTTGGAGGTCCTAGCTGCCTCAACCCACCTGTGAGTAGAATCCCATCTTGAGATTCTGAGTTCCCCCTAGTTAACGTCAGGGATCCTTGAATGTATGTTATGGCTTCAGTGGTAGACAGAGAACCAGAGCAATACATGGAGAGATGCTCTAGGGACACCAATAATCTGCCCTCCTCCAGAAATAATTTTATAATAGTCCTTGGCCTGACTCCGAGGACAGCACGAAGAAGGTGGAGGAGTCTGGAAACAGCTGGCACCACGCTAGCCTCTCTGCTGTTCTCAGTAGTTCAGCAAAGACTTCAAAATTACCCACATCACTCAGCAAAACCGAAGTCCTCCAGTCACCGAGGCCGCTCTCCAGCCAGACCATAAATGAACTTGCTTCTGAAGGGTCAGCCCCCAAATCTAAGTAACTCATGACACTGTTTATTCCAACCACACTTGTGACTCTCCTGGAATGAACTCTAGCAAGCATAATTCTCTCTGTCTGTCACATAGACCACTTGCATTCATTTCTCATTGCACCATAACCACAGGCTCAGAAGCTGGAAGTCGGGGTGTAGTTATTATCTCTGAGATGGAGACTCAGACACAGCCTGCTTGGAGTCTGTATTTCAGGATGTCTTCAGGTGGCAAACCAGAGATCATCAGCCTCGGCTGGCATCTCAGAAGAGGCTCAACTGGAAAAGCAGAAAGCCAGCTGAGCGCTAGTATTCCTCTCGACTCCCTGGTTGGTGCCACAGACCAAGCCGCTCCCAGCACCATGTCTTCTCTACCATGACAGACTGTATTCCCTCAACTGTGAGCAAAACTCACCCCCCCCCGAGTTTGCCTTATCTCAAAAATGATATTTAGCTGCAGTAGCAATAAAAACAACTAATATAGATTTCATCTTTTTTCTATTCCTATTTTCATTGTTTCATTATTTCTGAGTTATTTTTCACATTCTTCCAGAAAGTCCTCACTACATCTTGAAGTGTTTTTCTTCTAGAAGTTTCCAATATTAAACTAAATTCTTTGATTCATTTTGAGTTTAGTTTTGTACTAAATAAGGAACTTGGAGCTAGTTTTAGCATCAAAGAAGTTGGTTATTTTTTAAAACAAATCTTTCGATCACCTTTGTTTAGAAATAAATGGCTGAGTTGGGTGGATTTACTTCTAGGTCCTCTATTCTACTCATGGGGGTACAACAGTGGTTTCGTTACTATGGCCCTGGAGCATATTTTGAAATCGGGTATTGCAACACTTCTGGATGCTTTCTGTTTGTTTGGTATTGCTTTGGTTATTCGAGGTCTTTTGTGCTTCCCTGTGCATTTCAGAGGTTTTGGGGGATGTTGTTTTGTTTTTCTAGTTTTTCTACTTCTCGGAAGAATGTCTTTGGAATTTTGAATGGGGATTACTTTGTCTGTAGAGAGTTGCTATGTGACTTTCCTGGGGAGGCATGATCAAATTCCAGTCACCCTCAGCACGACACCAATGACAGACCAAAAAAAATTTATTCCACCCAAACCTAGTTTGTTTGTTTATTTATTTGTTTGTTTGTTTGTTTGTTTTGTTTTGTTTTTCGAGACAGGGTTTCTCTGTGGCTTTTGAAGCTTGTTCTGAAACTAGCTCTGTAGACCAGGCTGGTCTCAAACTCACAGAGATCTGTCTACCTCTGCCTCCTAAGTGCTGGGATTAAAGGCGCAAACCTAGTTTAATGAACCAATAAGTCTATTGGAGATATTTGCAGGAGTTTGGGTGATAACTTGAGAAGTTGCATGCCTACAGTTCACTTCCCAACTTGAAGGCAGATCAACCCTTGGAGGGTCTTCTCTCTGCAAATATTGGTGTTGTTTTCATATCCTTATGGGAAGGACTTATGAAACTTGCAAACTTTAGGAGCTTCCTGAGGCTTACACCTGTCATTTACTTTCTGAGCTTTTCAGGTTTTACTTACTTTCCAAGACCTAAAAGCTTCCCTGCCCCCTTCAGGAGGGATTGATTCAATTCAAACGAAATAGCTACAGAAAAATAGCTTTTGTTAAAATAGTCATTTTCAAAACAGGAATTCTTTCAGTCTGTGAACAAAGGGAAGTCTTTTCATTGTCTACTGTCTTCAGTTTCTCTCTTTGATACCAAATAGTTTTTGTCGTTGGAACCTTTTGCTCTTCAGACTGGGTTATTTCTGAATCTTTTAGGTTACTATGATTTAGGTTACTTTCCTGATTTCTTCCCCAGGGAGCTCGTTATTGATGAAAACTAGTGATTTCTGTGCACCCATGATTATATCCAACTACTTTGCTGAAGATATTTATCAGATCTAGATTTTTTTTTAATTTTAGACATTAGGATTTTCTACATATGAAGTCATATCCTATGCGGATGGATAAATTGGTTTTCCTCTTTCCTACTTGTATTCCTTTCTTTCTCTTCTGTTCTGGCTAGAATCTCAAGTACTATATTTAACACAATGGCAAATGAAATACAGTAATCAAAGGCTTGGGAGAACACTCACCCTTCTTGTTCCTAACTTTAGAAGACTGTAGGGATAGCGGAAGCGTGGGATTTTATTGTTGAAATTTTACAAGGTACTCTTTCTTAGACCATAGGTAGAATAGTTTAAGAAGAAGCTGTACAACAGTATTTTCTTCTTATAATTATGATCAGGCTGAAAACATTCTGACAAGAGGCACTGCAGACAAAAATCAATACAGTAATCAACAAACAGTAAAAATTGCTTTGGAAACATGGCAGAAATTCTTGAAAAGCAACCACCCAAGATTCAAAGGTGTAGTGGAGTATGTTCGGCATGGCTCGTGCATGGCCTGTATCAGCAACGCAGCAGGAGGAGAGTGCATGAGGTCACTCTGCACGGCTGCACAGCCCAGGTGTGTGGGGCATAGGACTCAGGGAATACCTTGGAGGAGAAGAGCCTTACGGTGACTGGAGATCTCCTGTCAGCTTACTAATGCTTAAAACAATCTTTCAACATTCTCTAGATTTCTAGATATTTGACACATTTAGAAAACAGAGAAGGAGAAATTTTTCCTCACATGCATGAAAGCAATTGACCATCTTACTGAGAGGAACTGTACATCTGCCTCTGTTGCCCTGAAGTTTGAAGTCATTTTATATCATTTAAAAAACTGAAGTATGGGTACCACTAGACTTCTCATCATTTTTATTAATTGCCTGTTTATTTTTGTTCATTCATTAAAGCTTTTTATGCTCTAGAACATGCATAGCTTTGGGGATTTTGGTTTTTATTTAGATTTTTTTCATACAATATATTTTGATCATATTCTTTCTCTTTTCCAGACTCCTCAGAAAATTCTCAATTTTTTACTTTATCACCATATTTGCTATGAATCAACCTAAGACAAACTTTGTTACATTTTTCACTATCTCATTTATTCAAGTTTTTTTAAGCGTGAAGAAATTATTGATTTTGTCAAAGGATTTTTCTTCATCTATTGAGATGATTATCTGTATTTAATCCTTGATTGATTTTATATTATATTGTATTGATCAGTTTGTATGTGTCCAACTCTCTTTGCATCCCAAGAAGGACACCAGCTAGCTCACACTGCGTTGCTGAATCGTGTTTGCAAGCATTATATTGACGATTTTGAATCTCTGCTCCTCAAAGACACTGGCACGCAGTTGTGTGGCTTCCTTGTCTTTTTTCTATGTCAGGTTTGGGTGTCATGGTAACAGACCTACAGAATCGGTTTGGTGGCAGTTTACTTCTTCAAAGACAGCAATGGTGAAAGTGTTGGGCAGTCCTTCCGCAGTGTCTGTAAGGGATGAGTTCCAAGCCATCCCAAAGGAAGCAGAGTCTGTGGATGTCAAGTCCCTTATGTAAAGTGATATATTATTTGTTTATAATCTATGCACCGCTTCCTGTCTGCTCTTTTTAAAATCCCTTGATTTCTTCCAATAACTAATACAATACTAGAGGCATCTAGGTAGCTGCCATGATGTATAGCACCAGGAATGACAAATAAAATATCTGAGATTTTCAAGAGCGTTTCCCCCAGTGTTTCCCTGGCTGTGGATGCATGGTTATAGAGGGAGCTGTATATATGCATTCCCACAAGTAGGGTAAGGACAAGAATAACCTCTCATTGTTTTCGCTAGGTTACACACACACACACACACACACACACACACACACACACACACACATTGCAGGAAGAAGCTTGTCCATCTGCCACCATGGCAATGCCTTTGCATCTCTTACAGAGCAGTGCCTGGGGAACCTATCGACTGGTCTCCTTAATCTAGCTCTTGAGAGTCACAGAAATCAGGACTAAATAATTCTCTCCTCCTAAAGTCCTGACAGCTTCTCTTTTCACTCTGGGGAGATTAATGTGTTTACTTACCAATGAGGATGGGTTTTCCACTTGAACCTAAGTTAAGTGTGTTAGTTAAAACAGCGTCGGGGTATTCTTGACCTTTGCTTCTGAACAGCTATGGCTAATATTTATCTAAATGCCAGCTTGGGTCTGTTTTGCCCAGTGTTCGCTGAAGGATGAAACTCATTCATCTCGGTGCATTCGATACTATTGTGAGGGAAAGAGCTGGGAGCACAGCCTGACATGCTGAGCCGTCCATTAGACCTGCGTTGCACTCACAATCACAGACGGCCAAGTATCATGCTTCAACTTAAAGAGATGGCGACGGCAAACACAATCCCGACCGTGGTCTCTGGAGGCATGAGCGAGTGTGCACTCTTGATGTTGGCTCCTGCTCAAGAGAAGAAAGTTTTTAAATGAGGAGACAGGATGACTCATGTTTCCACGGGTAAAGTGATCACTTATTTCCATAGAAATAAAAAGCCACTTGGCTCGCAACAAAGATCAGGAGATTGAAACTGAAGAAAACAAAATGAATAAACATGGAAAAGGGTATCTGGGGTCAAAAGAGAATAAACTTATTCCCCCAAATTGCAAGGACAACTGCTCTCGAAAGTGAGAACACGAACCCTGAAGCTGCACGTCTTCTATATCTAAAGCAGGCAGGGATCAGGAGGGGGAGTAAACTGGGGACCCACTAGCAGAGCAAAGAGAGACCTCATGGCTTGGCCAGTTTTTATTTTTAGAGCAAAAGCCTTAAACAAGTGGTGGCATTATCCCCTTCCCTCACGGTGCTATTGCTTTATTTTATATACTAAAATATAACCTACTTTGGAGCCCATGAATATGCCACGGTCAACATCTGCATTTGCCCAGCTCAGTCCATCCCCAAGGCCTGTTACACCACTGACTTCACCTTAATTGCTATCCATGGCTGTCACAGGAAACCTTTGCCTCTTCAAGTTCCAAAGGGATGCGTGAGTATGCGCGTGTGCGTATGTGTGTGCATGCATGTATGCGCACGAGCACTCATGTGCTTATGCACGCATGTGTGTGTATGTGGGGGTGGGGGTGTTGGTTCCGATGGATATGTTTTCTAACCACTTCTGTTCCGTTACCATCCGACTCCAGTCTCTTGAAAATCAGAAGGAAGTGCCTAACAAAATGTTCTTTAAAGTTTCTGGACAGTCGGTGGGATACTGTTTGAGTCACTCTCCCTGTGGATGTGGTAAAATACCAGGCAAAAGCAACGGGAGGAAATCAGGGTTAACTGTGGCTCAGAATTTAAGAAGACTATAGTCCATTGGGAGGAGCAGGCAGGGAGACCAGAACGTCAGGCGGCTGGGCACATCATGCCGGTACTCAGGAAGCAGAGACAAATGCCAAGGCTTAGCTCATATCCTCTGTTTTCTCTTACTGAGCCTGGGATCTAACCTACAGGAAGGTGTTGCCCATATTCAGAGTGGGCCTTCCTTTTCCAGTTAGCTGCATTGGGGAGCACTCATGCAGACACGCCCCGACACGTCTCCTAAAAGTTCCCAATCCAAACAAGACTCCAGAGAAGATGAGAGTCCTTAGGTGGACACCAGTTTCCAATTTCCAACTTTTACAGGCTGATAATTCCTTTGATTCCTTGGACCTTTCAGTGGGAAGATAAATGGATAGGGAATTAAAGATCCTACCACTATCTTGAACTGGATGCGGCAGACTCTCATCGTTTCTGTGCTCTGCTTCCTAGGCTGATTCCTGAGTGAGGAAGGGACCCATTGCTGACTGATGCTCACCTAGGAATTGTGTAGGATGCGCTGGTTGAGTCAGCCCACTCTTCAAGGCCTACTGGTAGCGGGTTTTACACAGGGAGTGTAAGACCAGCAACGCTTAGGTCTGAAACAGGAAGGAGGCTGCAGGTGAAGAAAGGATGTTGGTTCCCAAGTGATCACGGCTAGGCGTGTGTGAAAAGATGGGACAAACCACTCCCATCCCCACCCCAGATAGGTGGCATAGTCCTACTAGCTCTGCATCCGTTGCCAGGCGGTGGAGAGGGCACCAAGGGGCCCCACCTAGGGCAGAGGTCTTGTTCAGGAACATGAATGCAGGACGCAGTCTGTCAGGAGGAAGAAACATACAAAGGTAATTAATTAGAAAGAATTACTTAAGCTTGCCGCTTTCTGTTTGTTGGAACAAGCAGGCCAAGGAGACAAAGGAAACAGGAAGAGTTTGAGCTGTAATCATTAGAGTAGAATTCATTTAATAAATGAAAGCGTACACTGTAAAAACCAGGCGATGCATAATACGTTTCTGGACTTAGTTTTGGTTTCCATATTTTGAATTAGAAATACAGAGAGAAAGCAAAAATAATAGATTCTGATTTTTTGATGAAAATAATACACAGATGTGGTTAGTAAAAAAAAAAAAAAAAAAAAAAAAAAGCTTCAGATGAAAATATTCGACCAGGGTTTGAAATCGACCCTGAAACGGAAAAGGCAACACTGTGATTTCTTTTATGTTGTTGTCTGTTTTGCTCAGTTTTCTGGAAAAACCACTCAGCGTAAGTCAAGCCCCTCGTGTAATAACAGATTGGTTAACAAACACTAATTAGTTGCTTACTCTTACACTGCATGTAAATTCTGGTCAGAAACTGGTGTCAAATACGTATTTTCGGTTTGCATAAAAATAATATTCTGATTTACTCTGTTTTTGATTATACAACCCACATTCAAAACTTTCCCTCTACAATACTGAAGCTCTGTAGCCATGACTTCCTTTTGGCCAGCTCTGGGCAACCATTGCTCAGTTTTTTGCCTTTATGACCCGGCCAAGGCTAAATACCTTGAGTGAGTGGAATTATAACAGTGTCCTTTGGGTGTGGCTTTTCGTATCCACTGTATTATACTGTGTTCTTGCTTCATCCAAAATGACCCAATGTGAGAGTCTCACAATGTTAGTTTTCCCCTCTGGTTTCATTTGATGTTAATTAATATATTTCTTAATCATCAATTTTTTATTTATAATCTCTGCTTGATAACAATGCTTTCATAGGGTGCTTTCAAATCAAAGAAAGCTCTTTTGGGTACATATTAGTCTCATGAATTTGCTTAGCATAATTTTCCGTGGGCCGACCACTGTGCTAGGAATTGATGCTCAGAGCAGGTTTGCTCCACCACTGGGCAGATGTCCATATTCGTGAATACTCTTGAGGAATTAATCCCATTTAGTAGAGTCTCTTTCAAGGACGTGTGTTAGCCTTTTCCTGATTGACTTAATTCTAGTTTTGTTCCCCCAAATTACTTTATCATCTTCCCTTAGGGCTGCTTGGGGTTTTGCTGTTGCAGCGTTTATTTTCTTGATCAACAGTTGAAAGCATTCAAGGTTGTTTTCCACTATTGTAGCATTAGTATGCTCCCTGCATGCAATGCTCTCATTTTCATAATTGCTTATTAATGTATATTTTATTTCCTCCTTATGTATCGTAGCTCTTTGATTTTAAGAGGCCCATTTTCTCATATTTTAACATTTCGAATTTGTTTTATGAATTAAATATATAAGGCTCTGAGCAAACATGAACAAATGCATGAACATTTGTTAAAACTAGCCGGTGGGTGCGTGGGATCTGTTTGGTGAATCTTTGATAGGAATATATCCTGAGCACACCTTATAATTAAAGTCACTTTAACACGTGCTTTAAGAGTGTGCTGGGGAAGGAAGGCAAGCAAGGAGCAATGTGTCCAATGGCTTCTTTTCACTCATAAAGAGACCGGTGTCATTGGAGAGGAAACTGTTGTGTGGGACAAGCTTGGTATGTGTGAAAATGAATGGCTTCCCTAAGATAAAGGACGGACAGAAACTGGGACTCCACATGAGCTACGAGGGTCACAACCTTCATAGAGAAACAGCCAGCACTCTTACTGTGTTCTTTAAATTAGTACGAAAACATAGAAATAGCTCCTTCATAGTATTCCTGGGTGTCTGGAATGCCCACAATTCACCTCTTTGGACTAAGACTAGAGACAGCTGCTGGGAAAGCTAACACATTAACCCTGCTTCAGTCGCCTCCCTGACTCCCTGGCCTCCAAATTGTCACTAGCTTTGATTGTCATACATCAGGGCACGGGGGGGGGGGGGGGGGGGGGGNGGGGGGGGGGGGGGGGGGGGGGGGGGGGGGGAGGGGTTATACTTCTGGAGGACTGTGATGGAGAAAGATCCTCTGTGTTTCACTATGTCATGCATTGAACTGGGGCACTGTCTATGGGAGAGGATTGAAAGAGGAGCAAGGTTATAAAACCAGGCTTTAACGGGTGCTGAGGATTGAGGACCCACATTACGAAAGGATACATGCGCCCGTGTACACACACACACACACACACACACACACACCGCTTTGAGGGTCAGGTGTCACATCAGTAAACACCAGCTTCTCCTTAGATTTCTTCAGAAGAAAAGAATGTGTGGCCAATGCTCAAGTGTGCATGGGCCAGCCTTCAGATATCCAAACCCTTGTAGCCGTAGAAGGACTCACGCTTGAGCAAATACCAGCTTACTGACCTTTAAATACCAGAGCTGGAAGAGGTAGTTGGAGAGTAAGCCATTACCAGGGTGGTGGCATAGTCTATGAACCTAGCACTTGGGAGACGATAGAGGCAGATCAGGTGTTCAAGTCCAGCCTGGACTACACGAGGCTTTTGACTCAAATAACAACCAAAGTAATCCATCATAGAGTGTGTAGCCACAAATACCTTAGTGGCTTTGCCAACTCACTTTCCAAAGATTAGTAGCCAAGTAACAATATAAGAGGAACAGCTGTTTTTAATTTGAAATCATAATAGTTTTTATTTGCTTAAGTCTTGGTTACATTTTATTGCTTAGTTTCAGCAGGAGAAATAAAAAAAATAACCTAATCAGACAAGTATGTGTTGAAAATAACAAATTATTGTGTGTTTAGATACACAATGGAGTTGTATTCATTCACAAAGAAGAATGAAATTATACCATTTACAAGTAATTGGGTGGAGCTGAAGAGAACCAGTATGTGTAGTAAATCAAGCCAAACCCGTCAGAAAGACAGATCACACATGTTGTCTCCCCTGTGTGCAATTTCGATTTGTATGATAGGACTTGGATATAATGACATGAACTATGAAGGAAGGAAGTATAAGTAGGGAGGGACTATGAGGGAGGAAGTGAAGACACATGGATGGTTAGGAAGATAATGGGGGAAATATAAGCAAAGTACATAAGACACATATGCGAAAATGTCATAATTAAACCCGTCACTTTACACAATGACTATATCCATATAAAAATTATAAAAATAGATGGAAAGTTAAAAAAAGGAAGAGGGTCACAAATATTTTAAATCATAAGTTGATGAAAACCTTAAATAAAACAGCCACATATCCCAGGGTGTTTGGTTTGAGCCCTTGTTCACACCTCCCTTTTCTCAGATGAAATCTAAGGAAGGAGTTGGTTTCTAAGATGATTGGATAGAGCTAAACTGGCTGGAGGTAGACTCAAGGGCAAAGAGGGAGTCCTGATGCGGAGGATTAGATGAATGAAATCTTCCCACTGCCCTCTTAGCTATGAGTGGTTTGTGCTGTCTTTTGCTTCTGTAATCCTTCTTATATTCTCCTCCAGCTAACACCCACCTCCTTTCCCTTGAGAAACAGTTTGTAATAATTTTCTTTAATCCCGTCCCTTTTTCTTCTTCTTGTAAACCTGCTGCTGCAATCAACATAACCGACCTATACAAGAGGAAGGCTCTTCTTTAGTTCAGGGTTTCAGATGTCTCCGCCCAGGGTTGTTGACTTTGCTGACTCAGAACATTACGACGCTGGGAGCTATTTAATCGCAGAAGGATGGAGGAAGGGACCCAAGACCAAAAAGCACATTGAAAACATGCTGTCTGAGATGTGCCATGTTCAGCGGGCCAGAGCCCCCTCAAGTTTCCACCGCCTCCCCACTCAACACCTTCAGAAGACAACCAGGAGTCTCTGGGACCCCATTTATGCTCACCCAGTAACAATCTGTTAATTTTGAAGAGGTGAGGGGTTTCGTTTTTTGCTTTTGTTGATCACCATGGAAGACTAATCCTTTAAAAACAAGTTATGATGGCCACTTTTACATTTCCAAAGCCTCTCGAAACAGTGTTTTCCTTATGCGAAGTTAGCAATCATTTCTCAAAGACTTCCCAACTCTTCTTTCTTTCCTCCTACGATGAAAAGTTTTTGTGTCAGACTAGGGATCTTAGAGCAAAAAGCTTCCTAAATCCTTAGTGCTTCATTTTAGAAACAAGAGTAGCAAAAGACAGTGGTCTTTACGAATTGCTGAAAGACTCAAGCACAGTTACTGCCTCCTCTGCTGTTATACAGAGAGAGCAGAGAGAGCTGCAGTTTTCTTCATTGCTTCTTAAGAAATGCACTTGTAAGCGAGGCAGTGGTGGTGTCTTAGTCAGTGTTTTATTGCTGTGAAGAGATACCACAACAACCATGGTAACTCTAATAAAAGAAAGCAAGCAATTCGGGCTTGCTTGACGTTTCAGAGGTTTAGTCCATGACTGTCATGGAGAGAAGCTTGGCAGCATGCAGGCAGACATGGTGCTGCAGAGGTAGCTGAGAGTTCTACATCTGGATTCACAGGCAGCAGGAAGAGCGTAAGAGCCACTGGGCCTGGCTTGGGGTTTGCAAACCTCAAAGCCCACTTCCAGTGATACATTTCCTCCGTCAAGGTCACACCTACCTCAACAAAACTACATCTGCTAATCCTTTCCAACAGTGCCACTCCCTGAGCACTCAAATGCATGAGCCTCTGGGGGCCATTCTTATTAAATCACTGCAGCCTATTTGGTCCTTTTAAGATGAGATTTGTTGACTTAGGGTGGTGGTACCTAACTGTCACAATAACCCTTGCACTCAGGAGAGGGAGGGAGGGAGAACCTAAGGTCAAAGGCTACCTATCCACTTTGAGGTCAGCTTGGGCTACATAAGACTCAGCCTCAAAAGAAAAAGAAAAAATAAATAAAAATTTTGCAAGATGTGAACATTTGAATTTTTCTCATACTGTAATTAACTCTTTGGCTGTACTTGAAGATTTCAGATACGACAGCATCAGACCTCTAGAACAGGGTAGTCACCCTTTCAAAGCATAGTCCCCGTGATGCATGTCTTGCACCTGGCCTCTTTCGCTCTTTATTTTTAAATTGCAGATGCTATGAGGAGATTGTTAGCTTGGCATACGGGCGGCTTCTGTGTCCCCTGCAGGGAACCAGCTGCCTGCTCAGCACCCAGAATAAAACAGAGGGTCCCCGAACACAGGACTGCACTGGCAGCCTTGCTTGAAGGAAGATAGCAGTGGCATGACCCAAACCTCTTCCTCCTTAAGGAAGCAGAGAAGGGGCCCTGGCTGTTTGCCAGACAGCTTCTCAAGGCAGGTAAGAAGCCACAGAAAGATGCACCGCCCTGCAGACAAGCTGCTTCGCTGAACAAAGGAGCAGCTTGACGCCTGAGTCCTGCCTGTGGTTCTCAGCTTGCCAGCCTCAGTCCAAGAGCAGGCTGTGCCCCCTCCCACACCTGCTGGCTTCTCCTTTCCAAACCAGAGGCCTCTTAGCAACAGCCTTGACTCCCTGCATTGGCTCGAAGCCTCAGAGGTACAAAGGATCCTCGGAGGCAGGCAGAGTGCAGGGGCAGAGCAGAGGGAATCCTGCAGTTGCTGGCTGTGCAGCAGACAGGGACAGTGGCTGTGCACAGCGGCACAGCCCTAGCAGCTAAGGTTTTCTCTTGGCAAATTTGCTGGGTGGGGGGTGGGGGGTGGGGGGAGGCTCCTTGGCATTCTGGCTGCATCAATAAAGCCGCGAGCCTCGCTCTTGGCTTCCTGATGTGTACAGGTTCCAAATGGCCTTGGTCTCCAGCATCGCAGCCTGCAGACAGAGGTGGGCGTCCCACCAGCTGTGGACCCATGAGCTGAAGCCTCTGGTTGGTGGGGGCAGCAGAAACCACAATACTCAGCGCCCTTGGAGGGAAAGGTAAGAAGGAGACAGGTCTGCAGGTCTGGGTGCTGAGTGTGCCTCCCCTCACCCCACCTCCCACCCCAATGAAACCCTTCCCCAGCGTTCACACTGGCTGGAGAAGACATAGTTAACCTTGGTCCAGTTCCTAGGCCAGTTCATGTTTCCTCAGTCCACCAGCAGCAATTATGTCCCCTTGGAGTTCTGCTCTTATTTGGGTGCTAGGCCAGCATGAAGGCCAACTTAAAAAAAAAAAAAAAAAAAAAAACCGCGAACAGGGAGGTCACTGGCTTGCCTACCAAAGCAGCCCAGCCACGCTCTTTGGAAACAGCCCTCAGGGGGACAGGTGCAGGTGCGTTTGTTAATCATGACTTTCTGTTCATTTCCTGTGGTCTCACTCTCAGGCACCCCAGGCGCCTCGCCTCAGGTTTGGGCTTACAGACAGGGTTTCCCCCGTCGTGTGCCCTTTCGTCCCAGAGCCCAGGATCTCGTTTATCAAATAAAGGAGCGTACCACTTGCCATCTTGTGGGTCATCTTGTACTCCAGTTACTTCTCGTTAGCACCCAAGAGCAGCAGCGCCGGTCACACTTTTCAATCTTGCGTCACCGCTTCTTTTAACCGTGCGCTTCTAGCCTGCTCTGAGATGTTCTTAGCCTGAGTGGGCAAAGAACCCAGCCACCGACTTAGTAGAAAGTGCCAGCACGGAGGGACTAGCCTAGACACCAGCCAGGTGGGAAGATGTCCGCTGGGTAAGAAAATGAGGGTGACGGAAATGTTGAAACGGCTCAGCCGTAAGACACAATGCATGCGCTAGAAGTTGTGTTTCCAAGGGCTGTGGCTTTAGCGCTGCAAATAGAAAGGTAAATTCTACACTCTGCAGTCAGTTGGAGCTTACAACCAGGTACACTTTGCATTCATTTGCAGGGGGCCTTTATGGTCTTTTTTCTATTCGGTGCCATCTCTTTGGGAGCCTTAAGATGTGTCTCAGCATGGCGCAGAGGTATCACAGGGAAGAGCAACTTGCAGGATTTCTACTTGCACCAGTGTGATTCAGGACCCCTAACTGGAGGTTTCTGATGCTTTGGGTGGGTGGGTGGGTGGGGAGGGTTCCATGCCCATGGCAACAAGCAATCAGCAGAGAAACATGGAGCATCTTCCTCTTAGCTGACGGACCAGGGATGCCCTCATGAAGGCTCTCTGGTCCTCCCCGTGTCTCCTGAGGTCAGGGGTTTCCTTTCCACCCTATTTTTCTCTCCTGGTGGAAGGCATTCTGTAACTAGACAAACACAGAGCTCTGGAGAACCAATGGCTGTGGGTCTAATACTTGGGAGAATCCTTGGATAAAGCGACTTCTGCAAGGCTCTACAAGAGGGACCAACTTGGAATGGCGTGTGTGGACATAGGTGCAAAACCAGGAGAGAGGCTTCAACTCACTTTTTAAAGGGTTGTCCCTCCTTTCCCGGTTCACCTTTATAAAATAAAGAGCCAGGCAGACTTCCTTTGTCAGGAGTGGGCATGCATTGTCTGTGCACAGAAACACGCTTCGGTCTTTATTCACTCAGTACACAGCCTGACTGACTCCTGGGGATCTGGGATAAAAGCTCAGTATGAGTGTGGTATTGCCCATAGAAAGAAGTAACACTCCCTAGTCATTCGCTTTTGTGTGACAGTCCAATTAAAAGGCACCCTCCAAAGCCACGCAGATTCTAATGAGCGGATGCAAGTGTTCAAATCCGCATAACCTATGGAACCTGGGAACTGGCTCCTTAAATAGCCCCGTGGTTTGGGATGGTTTTGTTTTTCCAGTGTTGAACAATAAGACGATTCAATTCAAAATTTTCAAAGTCAGTTTTAAGTCCTATTTTCCCCCCCTTCTTTAACATCTATAGAAAACCTGGAGGGGAACACAAATTCCTTCCTGGAAACACATCTCCCTTCCTACCCTCCCCGCAGCCTCTGATAAATACCACGAGCGCGCAGCGTTTTGCCAGCAGCAGCTCCACACACGAGGCACCACATCTGTTAGCGAGCGAGACGCTGGAGAGACAGGGGAAGGCATGCTGGCTGCCTGCCCACCTCCAGACTCCAGATTTTTGCTGACAAGGCTGTCAATAAATGGGCAGATGGCATGGGCTCTGCTGGCAGAAGAGGTCCGTTAACCCGACTCCAGACATTATCTCCAGTTCACAGTGTACCGGGCTGAGCCCTTCGCTGAACCGTTAAAGCTGTTCCTTGATGGAGCAGGGAGAACAACACCGGGAAGGAGGACGCGGTCGCCTCCTTTAATTACATTAACTGAATCTCTCCCGCAGTTGGTAGGCGGAGTGAGCGGGATTAGCCCTGGCGACCACGGAAGTGGGGGGAGCATCCACACACTGCATTTCAAGCTGTCTAAACCTGGGCGTCCGATCCTCGGGGGCTGTGTACCTCCCCGAGGACAGCGTTTGTCATGAAAGAAGCACTCACGAAATTGGAAGATGGATCTAGGTGCCCCGCAAGCGTTCGCGCTCCTGCATTGTCTTACAGGAACTGTACGCAAACCTGCCAGACGCAGCTCTGCTAACTCACACAGATGTCCTCTGGCGGTGACTTGGGGAAAACACCCTCTGCGAGGACGGTTGGAGCTCGTGGTGGCTGCCGTTTAATCTCAAATTCGTCAGGCTAAGGCAGAGGGAGTGGCCATTTTACCATCTATATAGAGATCAGCTGTTGGAAGTACCCCATGCGGTGCCACACGTTTGCACTGCATCGCAGACCTACGAAGTGCCTTCGCATACCTTAGGAGGGTGGTTTTAACTAAGGGTGACGTTGCCCCCCCCCCCCCCCACCATGGCACAATGCCTGGAAACACACTGATGCCTCTGGGGCAAAAGGCAGAGAGGCTGCTGAGTGTCTCCACTGCACTGGGTTCAGCCACAACAAAGAACTATTCCACCCAGAGTGTTAGCAGTGCCAGGGTTGAGAAGCCTGCATCAGGACAAAGGGAATGAAGGTTTCACGTGCCCCTTGAAAAGGGGAGCAAAGACAGAGCAGCTGGTGGGCCTGCAAAGAGGAAGCTGGGGGTTTGCTCTTGCTGTCTCAGGTAGACTCACTGCAGGGTCATTATCCTGAATGCTATTCAGTACTCACTAACCGCTAACCGTGCAGTTCCCCCAAGTCCTTACAGCTGTCCTTCCCATCAAACCTGAACAATAAAACAGCACAGCCATGAAAGCCATTTGAGTCTAGTTCATGTTTGTCAAATGAGACTCTCCACCTGCCACCAGACTGGGACTACAGAGTCTTGAATGGAAGCCAGCTTCAAAACCTGTAGCTGGGTAACGGGGCTCGTGTCTGTGATCCCAACACTCAGCAGGCTAAGGGAAGAGTTCCAGGCCAGCCTGAAGTGCAAAATGATACTCTGTCTCACAAGAAATGTGCTCATGCATGCGCGTGTGCACACACACACACACAAACACACACACATACACATACGTGAGTTAAATTAAACGAATAAATAAATAAACCTAGCAGTTAGAGTCTGAGATGGACGTCAGATTGGAGGGTTAAAATGGAACTGAGATGAGCTCAGAACTTGTGAGGTTAGGGGTTTAGGACTTAACAGATATGGTCACATTTTCATTTGTTGTCTGTGGCTTGAGTAGCTCTAAACAGACAGGCTAGTCTGAAAAGCGCAGCACCCCTTTAGAGCTATTAGTCAGGGTCAGCGCTGACCTATTTCTGGTTGGTTTTGCAAAATGAACTGGGCACTCCTACCCTCCCCCCACCCCACCCCCAAAAACCACATGTTGAAGTGTGAGCCTTTCCTTTATCCTGCCATTATTTTTTTAAAGACTTATTTATTTATTATGCATACAATGTTCTCTTAACATGTACACGCCAGAAAGAGGGCACCAGATCTCATTACAGATGGTTGTGAGCCACAATGTGGTAGCTGGGAATTGAACTCAGGACCTTTGGAAGAGCAGGCAATGCTCTTAACCGCTGAGCCATCCCTGCCATTATTGTCACAGAGATGCCCTTAGTTCACATACTGAAGTGGGTAGAGTGCCTCTAACCCCATGGGGCCATGTATGGCCTTTATCGAGAGGAGGAACTTAGACCCAGATTTCCACCCGGACAGACTCGGGCCAGATATGAAGACAATGGTCAGGGTGTGATGAGCCCACATAAGCAGGAACACCAAAGCCTGCCAACAAGTCCTTGAAGCCAGGAGACACACACAGAGCAGACTTCTTGCAGCCCCCTGAAGACGCCCGCCTCCAGAACCCAGAGCCTAAATTCTGCCGTGGAAGCCGCATTCGGTTTTGGCTGTGGTGATAACTCTAGTTTACCAGTAAAGATCAGGTGAACACTAAAGCTCAGGCAAAGGCAGGCAGAGCATCCTAACTAGAGCGATTTTCCTCCAACTGATGCTTCTGCAAAGCAGGCAACACGACCAATCAACCTAGGGGACAGAGGCCAGCATCCCCCATCTAACAGGAAGCAAGGCAGCTGGGCAGCACACCAAGGGCTCTCTTTTCCTTATGCCTTGGGGTAAGCCTTCCAGAAATCTCTGAAGCATAGCTGGAGGACGCGTCCCTTCCTAAACCAGTAGGAGGGAAACCAGGGTGGTACTTACTCTGGTCCCGTCTACTATTTTGGAAATCTGATGTTTCTAAGACCCTCACAAGAATGGTCTGATCGACAGTTGTGTTCACACCTGTATGCAGAGTAGCAATATCCTTTTTTCTTCTTCTTGGTTTTTGGTTTTACAAGACAGGGTTTCACTGTCTAGCTCTTGTGGCCTCAAACGCACGGAGATCCTCCTCCTGCCTCTGCCTCCCCAGTGCTGGGATTCAAGGTGTGCATTACCACCACCTGACTTAAAGTAGCGGTATCTTGAACATTTACAAACAAATCAACTAAATAATGTACAGGGGTCCATTCCAGAACATAATCCGACAGGGTTCAATCACTCTGGAGCCCAGCCTTGGCCGTGGGATATGTATGGCTTCCTGGGTATCACCCCTGGCACTTGTTGGGTTTGTTTTGAGAGTCTCCCTATGTGGCTCAGAGTGGCCACATAGAACTCACTATGTAGCCCAGAATACTTCTGCCTCTGCCTCTCGAGAGCTCTCTGCGTGCATGAGCCCCAATGCAGCTTCCAGTATTTTGTCTTTCTTCACAAGCTGCCGGGAAAAGAAGCACGATAATTGGCATCTCACGTCAACTCGACACACCTGGCCAGAGGGGCCCTGGACTGAAGTTACTGCCTCTCTCCATCCCTGGGCATGTCTGAGGGGCATTTTCTTAGTTTCTAGTTGATGCAGGAGAGCTCAGCCCACTGTGGACGTGGATCCTTGAGCAGATGGTCCCTGGCTGTATAAAGAAGGTGGCTGAGCGGGTCAGAGGGAGCAAGCTCGTAGAAAGCCTTCCTCCATGGTGCCTCCCTCTTCTTCCGCTTGAGTTCCTGCCCTGCCTTCCCTCTGTGAAGGGTTGTGACCAGGAAGTGTGAATCAAATAGTACCACTCCCCATTTTTAATTAAGTCTTAGAGAATTTTATATTATGTGCTTTGGCCATAATTACTGTCCACTTCTGCCCCAACTTCTCCAGGGCCACCTCCACCTTTCCATCCTACCCCACAATTTCATAGCCTCTTATTTATTTATTTTTTATTTTTTTGTTTTTTTTTTTTTGAGACAGGGTTTCTCTGTGGCTTTGGAGCCTGTCCTGGAACTAGCTCTGTAGACCAGGCTGGTCTCGAACTCACAGAGATCCGCCTGCCTCTGCCTCCCGAGTGCTGGGATTAAAGGCGTGCGCCATCATCGCCCGGCTTTTCTTTTTTATTATTCTTAAATAACCCGCTGACTCCTATTTAGCTGCCCTTCTAGTGGGGCCATCCACTGAAGCATGGCCAACCTACCCGGGGCCACACCCCTTAAAGCAACTGACTCTCCTTCCTCCAGAAGCCCTCTGCTATAGCCATAGCTCCTTGGGTAGGGATGGGGTCTGAAAGGACCCCTTCCCCATCCATGTCAGAATGTTAACCGGCTTGAGCCTACGCGAGCCTTCCGCAGGCAACCACAGCTGCTAGGAGTTCGTGAGTGCAGTGTTCTTGTCGTGTTCAGAAGATGCTCCCATCTTCTGTCCTCCCAACCTCTGCTCTTAAAATCTTCTGTCCCCTCTTCCTTGGTGGTCTCTGAGCCTTGAAGGGAGAGTGTGGTATAGATGCCCCCATTTCTGTTGGAGCGCTCCGCTGACCTTTACTCTCTGCCCTTCAGCCGGTCGTGAATTTCTGGGTAAGCTGGCATTGAAAGTACCTAGTTGTTAAAGTCTGATTTTTCTGACACACCCTGTGCATTTCTTCCAGCAGTCAGGCTTCCTGGAGTCTGATCTGCTGCTGCCCAGGCTCAGAAGTGTAAACATTTTGAAGCCCTCCTAACTCAGCATCCAGACTGGCTCTGGGCATCTTGTTTTCTGCCTCATTGCTCTGGGCTAATCTCTATGCTAATACCTTGACTATTTTTTTTTTAAATTCACAACTGATTATTGTGTACTTTAAGCATTTATCTGAAAAAAATCCTTTCATGCCTCTCTCTCTCTATTCTAACAAAATAAATCCTAATCTCCTGACAAGACCTGCAAGAATCATTCCTTTCTCCCATTTTTATATTCCAAACTCATCAGCATTTCCTCTTCACTTAGCACACACCCTTTCCTCTCAGCCACAGAAGGCCCTCTCTGTCTCTCACTGTCTTACTTTGGACTTTCTGCAGCCCCTGAGTTTCCCCTGCCCACAAAGAAAAAACAAAAACAAAGAACTTGGACCGTCTACTGACCCTTCAAAACGCAGCTTCTCTGATCTTAAGACCAAATCCACACTGTCCTGGAACTTCCCACCTAAGTGATCCAGCACCCAGAACACCGCTTGGCTAGATTTGGGGACTGTGAATTCCTGGAGGGCCAGGATTGAACCCAATTCATCTCCCCTTTCCTGTACCTCCCACAGCTCCTGGCACAGGGAAGCTACTTAATCAGTGTTTACGGGCAGGTAGGATTAAATAGATAAGAGCTTAGATTGAATCAAAGGCCCCTTCCTGCTGGGAAGAGTTGCTATTACCTACCGGGCTGGTGCTGGAAGCCAGTGGGTTTAAGCTAATGAAAGGTGGGTGGCCTCCCTAAAGGTGAGGAAGGATTAGCTGATCTTCTCCTCCTCAAGTCCCTACAGCAGTGACCCCCAGCCAACTACCGGCTTCTTGGCACGCGTGAATGCAGGAAGTGGAGCTCTGCAAGTCACTCCTAGTGACACACGCAGATTTCAAAGTGTCAGTTTCCCTAACGTTTCTTTAATTCCTACCTAAAGGAGCCCCGAGAAGATGGAAATCAGGAACCGAGTCTTCTCGTATTGGGGTGTGTGTGTGTGTGTGTGTGTGTGTGTGTCCAAAACAGGTGAATGTCAGAGGAGGGAAACCCCTGCAGAGCTGTTTGATCTGTGGAAAGGAAATATAAACAGGGAGAAGTTCTGTTCACATCACATCAAAGTGAATCCGGGTTCCTGTTTTACAAAAGCATTAACATGTCTATTTCATGATTTATTGTTTAGGTGGAACGAATCCAACTTTCTATTTTAAAAAAATAGCAGAAATTTAATCTTTCAGAAAATTCTGGCAGTAAGAATACTGAATTCTTCACCCTTTTCTTTTCCCCATGTAGAAGCATTACCTGCTATATCGTCTATGGCTGCTCCATGGGATGCAGGCAGAGCAGAAACAAAGAGCCTGCTGGGACAAGGAGGAGCCTACGTGTTCCAGGAGTTGTCGGTCCCTAGGTACATAATGCAGCCTTGCTTGGGGTTATCATTCAGAGCTGTGTTATGTTAGTTCAAGATGTTCCTTTTCTTACTACAGATGGACAGATGACGAAAGGCTCAGAGACCACACAGTCGGAGCCAACATACGGGTCAGAAAAGGACCAACCCGAAAGTAGGAAACAAAGACTCGGTGCCCGCATCCTGCATGTCCATCTCTGTCTCCAACCACATGCCCTCCTGCAAGAGCAAACTGGGAAAACAGAAGGCCTGTTCTGGTTCGCCTCAAACACCTCTGAGCCTAGGAAAGCCACACGAAGTGCCTTCAAAATGCTGTTTGTGTTGGCTCCAGCTTGTATGGAGTCCCCCCTGCTTTAAAGCTGGGGCGTCTGAGGCCCAGGCATCCATTTTTTTTCACTTTCATAAAAGTTCATTTCCATCCATTTATTGGATGTGCTGTGCTTGGTACTGGGTGGGCACTCAGCCAGTGTCAAACTGCAGGGCTGTGACACCCTTGCCACCTTCTGAGGGTCCCAGGTCTCCTCTATAAAACAGAAGTTGGAGCCTTTGTAGGTGAGGTTTTATACAAGATCCCTGGCTCAACCTCAGGCCTAGGTGCTCTTCCTGTGTCTCATCACCCCTTGAGGGCCTTTGCTTCCCCATTCTTGCTGCTACTTCAGATGAGTCTCAGGGACAGAGCTTCCCATGCTAGACCCAGCCCCAGCCCCAGCCCCCTCTCTTGATGCCAGGAGGAACTCTGAGAAGATGATGAAGAAGCCTGGCCTCCGTGGCTTGCCGTACCCAGATACATGGCTCCTCTATGTTCTTCATTTCTCCTGCCCTGAAACATTTTGCATGGTGTTGCCTCCATAACTACTTGACAGATGACAAGAGATGAGAGTCACACAAAACTCTTATTCTGCCTGCCGACCGCCCCTCCTTTCTGTGGAGGGCTGTGTTGTCCTTCTTGGATACCTCTTAGGCTGAGCTAAGTGACCCTGGATAATAAAAGGCTGAGGAATTTGAGGTCCTGTCACCATAGGGGGATAGCAGCAAGTTGGTGTCACATAGAAAGTGAGGGCAGAGAGAAAGAGAAACACAGAACAACTCCACGGAGCACAGATTCCTGAACTTTATACTGCACCCACTCTGGCCAGGGGTGCAGATGCTAGGAGCGGTTCATCAGACTCAGGAATGGTTTCCCAGTCTTTCTCCTAGCCCCGCCCATCCCCTTGCTAAGGATGGGGATAAAACACCACAAAAATAACCAGAATTAGTGTGCCAAAGTACCTACCCCATTCCTCAACACATTGGTAACTTCATTGTTTTGTTTCTGTTTCTACAGTTCTAATTCTGTTTCTGTTCAAAAGAGCTTGCTTAATAAGTGTTAAGGTATAAATATAATTGTGTGCCCTCTTTCTCACTCAATATCATATCTTAAGCGCTTTCAATTTTGCTTTAAAAGTTATAGTTGAATGACCGTCTATGCTTCTATTAAAGTGATTGTAAAGTTTTACTGAACTAATTTTATAAGATTTTGTTCTCCAGCTAGAGAAATAGCTCAGTGGTTAGACGCATAGGCTGCTCTTACAGAGACCCTGAGTTTGGTTTCCTGCACCTGTATCCAGTGGCTTACAACTGATTCTCACTGCAGCCACACACCCTCTGATACCTTCCTCCGGCACCCACTGGCACCTGCATGCATTTGTACATACACAGACACTGGCTCACATAGATATGCATAATTTAAAATAAAACTTCTTAAAAAATATTTGGTCTTATTTTTTTCTTAAAATTTATTCTTCCACACACGTTCAATGTCTTACAGAATTTCAGGCTTTTATCTCCTTAATAATTTCCTTGAAATAGATTTAAATAAGTATGTTTAGAGTTCAAGAGTATATGCCATTTGCAAGTTTAACATAGACAGATAGGCTATCCCAGGTGACCCAAATAAGAACAATGTCGCTATAATCCTTTGGTCATAGCCACGTTGTTTATTTTACTTTTTAAATACAACATTCTTAAACGTTAGCTTCATTTTTATATTTTTAATCACTACTAAAGACAAATATGTTTCACTCTGTGTTTATGGAGGGGACACAGGAAGGTGTTTACACACCCAAGTCCTCCTAGAAGCCACTTAGAATCGCACATCAACTCAGCATGTTCTGTCAGAAAGCCCCTCACTGGCCTGAAGTCGTCTGTGTTCTGGGGAGTTGCTCTGCTTTACCCTCTGACCTCACCTTCCGTGTGAGGTCATCAACTTGCTGGCATCTCCCTATGTGGATAAAACTCAGACTCCTCAGCCTTTTATTACCCAGGTTCTCTCATCTTAGCCTAAGAGGTCGCCACCAAACCCATGAAGGCTGAAGGGACCAAAGCGTCAAATTAAGAGACACAGCAGAAACGGAAGGCAGTTGCAAACACTGTTTCGTGACAGGGGCTTTTTAACTCAGTTGTCACAAACAAAAGTCACCAATAGCACGTCACAGACAGAAGCTGTTTAGAGAGTGAATTCTGAGGAAAATGTATCTCTCTATGTTATTATAAAGTTCTATTACTGAAAAGAGCCTGTGTAAATCTCACCGTCGTAGTCATGAAGAACTATATAGCCCGAATCGACAGCTGAGATCTGAGAGTTCTGATGACGTCAGTGCAGGGCAAGGGCAGCAATACTAAAGGCGCATGCTCCCGCAGTTCCCGCTGCCTGCCGGGTCTCCATTTGGGTATTTAATCTTCTCCAAACCTCCGGAGTGAGGCATCATGATCAGCCCCATTTTACAGCTGAAGAAATCAACTCACAGGAGAATCCGGAGCTGGGTTCGCTCACAGGATTCTGTACTGTGTGAGCCACTGCCGATTCTGGGGCTGGTCCAGCACTAAGCCCTAGGGGTAGGAGAAAGGAACGTGGGGTGGATAGACAATGCCTCAGATTCTGTATTCGGTCTACGCATTCGGGCTATATGGCTGACTTTCCATGCCAGGCCACTCAGGAAGGCACAGTGCCCATCATTCAGTTGGGAACAGGCTTTCTTCCATTCTAAGGGGAAAGAATGAACCAACACACTCATCTCCGACTTTTCTTTGTTGGCTAATATTAAGGTCAGAACCAATGTGGCAAGATAATGGGTCTCAGTCAATACTGCACACAGAATCACACTGGCCGCGTCTAATGCTTCCTTAAAAATCAATCCCATTGACATTAATAGAATGTTCTCATCCAAAATACATGAGACATGCTGCGTGCCATAGGAACAGAAAATAAACGCTATGAAACGAGGTCTGTAGCAGCTGCGAGTCTACTCATCAACAGCCTCTGCTCTTCTCTCAACTACAGGCGACACTCTGAGTATTGCTAACTCATGACTGGTTACTAACCAGTAGAAATGACAGCTCTGTGATGTGGGTGGCAGCCACACAGACAAGACGGGATGCTGGCCTTGGAAAAGAGTCTCAGCTTTGCCAGCCAGGGTAGGTCCTTTAGTTCCTGCTCCCTCTATGTGGCATAAGTGAGGGGCTGAAGAGATGACTGGGTAATGAAGAACACCTGCTGCTTGTTCCAGTTCGCTTTCTGGTGCCGTGATAAACACCTGACCCAAAGCAACCTAAGGGGAAAAATGGCTACTTCAGCTTACACTTCCCGGTCACAGTTTATCACTGAAGCAATCAGAGCAGGAACTCAAGCAGAAACTGAATCGGAAACCATGAAGGAATGCAGCTTAAAAGACTTGCTCTCTGACTTGCTTAAATAGCTTTTGTATATAATCCAGACCCATCTAAGTAGGGATTAGGGATGGTGCTACCCACAGTGGACTGGGTTTTCCTACGTAAATCATCAGTCGAGACAGTCTCTCACAGGCATGGCTGTAGGACAATCTTACCTGAACCATTCCTCAAAATATGTTCCCTCTTCCTGAGTGACACTAGGTTCTGTCAGGTTGATAACAAAATTCAACCAGCATAGTGATCTTGCAGAGGACTTGATTTGATTCCAGGCACTTATGTTGGGAAGTCCACAACCACCAGTGACTCAAGCTTCAGGTTTTTAACACCCTCTTGTGGTCTGCACGGGCACCCAAATAAATGTGCACATAGAGACATATACGGACACACATATACACAAATTAAAAAAATTCAAACTTTAAGAAGAAATATAAGTAACTAAAACTCTTCTAATTAGGATACTTGGGTACATAGAAACTTTGAATGCAGAAATCTGTATCAAATTTACTCATAACTACTAAAACATAGAAACACCTGAAATGTCCTTCAGTGGGGTGAATGGATAGAGAATGACCTAGCCAAACAGTGGAATATTTATTCAGCACTAAAACAGAAATGAACTTTCAAGCCATGAAAAGTCATGGAGGATGCTCAAATGCACATTACCAAATAAAAATGTCAATCTAACAGGGTTAAACACGACATGATGCCAATTCTCTGGCCTTCCGGAAAAGGCAGAGCTATGCAGACAATGAAATGATCCCTAGGGTTGTGTCAGAGGAAAGATAAAAAACAAAGTACAAGGGATTGAAGGGGAAGTGAAACTATTTTACTTAGTATTTCAATGGGCAGTAACTGTCAATATACATGCGTCCAAACCCATTGGATGTATGGAGCCAAGAGTAAACCCTAATGTCAGCTGTGGGTCTGTGATGCAAGCCCATCAGCCAAAATCCATAATAAATGGCCCACTCAATGTAATTTTAATTTTTTTCTTCAGATTTAATTTGGGGTTGGGGGACGATTCCATCAGTAAAGTGCTTGCTATACAAGCAACTTTTATTTGTTTTATATGTTGATAATGCTCTTCTCTCACGCTTCCCCCTGGGAAGCATGTTTCTGAAACTCACTTAATTTTGGTCTGAAAATAAAGCTTCTTTCTTGGCTGACTGTACCACCATTGTCCTGGAATTTCTTTTCTATGGATTTTGTGGTTAGTTTATGATGTTATTTCTAATAGCTCATTACAGTCTTTTCTTTACTTTTGCTTTGTGTGGGTGTGTGCATTTTCTGGAGTATAAAGTAATTCTTCAGAAATGGTGCCTGGGAGGCAGGCTTTTCCACTGTTTGAATACTTAAAATGGCTTTTGTTTACCATCTACATTGACTGATAGTCCGGTTAGGTATAAAACTTGAAGAGTCAGTTTTCCCCAGAACATCTATAGCTCAGTTTCATTACCTTTGAACATCTGTTTCTACCTGTGTAAGGTGTGCTCCACTTCTCACTTTGGAACACGAAAAGTCGCAGTCATGTTTCTGCATAGATTTCGTTGTTGCTATTTATCTTGCTCATATAAGGTGAGTCTTCTTCATTATACTATTTTTATTTTTTTCCAGATTAGAGTCATGTATATGTATTTTCTTGCTTTGGATATTACATACCAATAATGAATTATGTGACAATTTTCCTGTGCTGTGAACATTTCCCTTAGTTCATCCTTACCTTTCCCTCCTACATGTAAATGTGCATTTTATTTACACAGTGTTACTCTTAGTATTTGATTTTTACATAGCTGTAGTTTCTTCCCAGCTTGGTGCATTCTCTTTAAAAACAAGCAATGAGCCAGTGAGTATGCCATCTTCAAAAAAAAAATCATTGGTTAAACGGCACTGAACTTTCACACCATTTAAATGAATTACCCCCTCTGGTTCTAATGCACAGGTGTGAGAAAATCTAACTAATATTGTAGACAAGCTATAGCATAGCTGTATCTTCCAGTTGAAACCTTCCCTCCTGGGGTGGGGTGAGGTGAGACTAATTAGGAGTCAGGAAGTAAATCAAGCTTACTTACTAAATTAGGTAAAGAAAACTCACAAGTCTCAGGGAGCATCTAAAGCTGACAGGATTCACAGGGCCCCTACCACCTCCCCAAGGTAACTCTGACAGTAACAGCGGCTGAGGAGATAAACTCTGGTCACGCAGAGCTGTCTGCACACGGCAAAGAGCTCCGGGGTACAGCTTTCATGAGTTACCACCCACACTAGGATGAGCTCTCCAGGATAAAGGTGCCCTTGGGGCATCCATGCTCCTGCAAGTTACCCCAAGAAACATTTTTTTTTGTTTTGTTTTTGCTAAGCTGCACTTTGCTGCAATCAGAGCCCTCGCCAACTCAAGAGGAAGGATCTATGTCAAAGGAAATAGATAAAACTACAAAGGGGAAAATACCACATTATTGTTCCTTCGGCTTTATAACTGTTAATAGTTTCCCTTTATGTGTCTTTTGCAACAAAACATTTTAAAATAGTGTTATGGGTCCTTGTTAAGTTTCTGCCTCATTTTGAGTGTAATCTGTTAATGGTTAGGGGAGATAAGGAATTGACTGTTGAAGCAGAAAAGGAGGAGCTCTCTGAGAGCTAGAAGCTGTGTTTCCCAGGTAAGAATGAGGAAGGCGCCGAAGCGTGTTGCACGGTGGCTTGTCACAGCACACCAGGTGGAGATGTGCACCAGAGCCATCGAAAGAGTCGTCAGCCTTCAAGTCAGCCCTGCTGAGTGCCACCCACAGCCTTTACTGGAAACTTAGTGAAAATTACTGTGGCTTCACCACACTCTAAGGAGATACATGATGTCATAATTAAAGGGACTTTTTAAATTCGGTCTAACATGTCGCCGTGGGAAGAAGTAAATGACAAGAGGAGCCAACATTGTTTTCAACTACCAGCACGCAACACTCCAACGCTGTGGGTGAAAGATTCATTCATAGGGTAGGATAGATAAATGGATTTTACCACTCAAAGTTTTCAGGCACAGAGGATTATTTATTGATAAGATTTCAGATGCCACATTGTGGACGACACTGAAGATGCCCCCATTACGAGTATTTTATTGAATTCATTTTGGTTCTACTAGAATGTCTGCAGTATCCAGAAAAGTCTAGAAAAAGACTTCCCTTTTCTAACAGTTTACACCAATGTGTCGGATCTTCTCAGATGCTTTGATCAACAGACATCAGAAACACTATCCAAGCAAGTGAATCAGATGTTAAAGAGATATACAAAAGAATTATTTGTTCCTTACCAATACTTGAGGACATTTAGATTTAAAAAACAAAACAAAACAAAAATTTAGCTGGGCAGTGGTGGCGTACACCTTTAATCCTAGCACTCAGGAGGCAGAAGCAGGCAGATCTCTGTGAGTTCGAGGCCAGCCAGGTCTACAAGAGCTAGTTCCAGGACAGGCTCTGCAGCTATACAGGAACCCTGTCTCAAAAAACCAAACCAAACCAAAACAATCCAAAACAAAAACTTATTGCTTATATTAGCACCTAATGGTTCTACTGCATTTGAAAAAATGACTTAATAAATACTTTAAAATATTGGGGTCCAAGAATCCAGAATACTTCACCAGGAAAACCGGGTTCAAGCAAAAGAAAATCTATTGAAGAAGGCAGTGGCCAGTGTTGGAATACAAACTGCATCCCATAGGCAGGGGAAGACTAAGCAATGTAAAGGAGAAAACTTCAAAGGGGCAATATGGCAACTTCACCCAATCATAACGGGACACTGGGAGACATGGTTAGGGACTTTCCAGGGTAGTAGACCACCAGCCTATCAGGGACCCTTTGAGGTTGGCGGTTCTGCCCTAGCTTAGTGCCAATCAATCTGGCTAGGGTGGAATTTTTGCATTTTGGCCATTTCCTAGACATCTGGGATGAAATAATTGTTAGGGGGTACTGAAATGGTGGCCCAATGGGAAATGGATCTCTATTGGCAAGATGAATTCAATAAAATATTTCTTAAGTTTTGTTCTCAGTGGGTAAATATCAAAGGCATGACACAGAAACAAAAATTCCTCGAAGACTGGAGAAATGGCTTAGTAGTTAAGAACACTTATGACTCTTTCAGAGGTTCAAGTACCTCAGACCCAGTCCCTCTCCCGGTCCTAGCAGGCACTTCACAAACACGGAGAACAGACATACATGCAAGAAATACACCCCCACACAAAATAAATAGTAAGTAAAACTTTAAAATAAAACCTCCTTGAGGTCCTCATTGGGAAAATAATAATCTGAAAGAACAAATGCATGGTAGTCCAAAAATAATTGGAGAAGGAGGAATAAGAAGGAGGAATTTCCCCTTCTTGATTTTAAGCACCTCGTTAATATACTACAACTCTGTAAGGTGGCCAAAGAAAAAGAAACCAGATATCACCATTTAGAGTATAGAGAGATGTCTGGTGACTGACCAAATGATCTCAAATAGAAGCATTCTAGAAATATAAGACAAAAGGTTGTATTTCTAGTTCATTTCATTTCAAAAATACTTTTCTTCTGCTTACTCTTAAATAAATTTATATTAATTTGTAGATGCCCTAAATATTTAAGTGTTCTAAAAATTAAAACAATGAAGGATTTCTCAAGTATTTTTTATAAACTTGTGATAATCAGTACAAGAAGACACATACAAGAAGAAATAAAAAATAAGATAGTTTGAAAATGAACTTGTCTTTTACCACAAAAAAATCCCTAAAATCTTATAGAACAAATACAATCTTGGGGAAAGTCCTGTAATCTACTTTATGAAGTGCTAGCTTACAGAAACCCTAAGGACTTTCTCTTACTAATTAGGAAGAGATAATCGTCCCACTGGGACAAAGTGGTGGTGTAATCGTTTACAAAGTATGACATTCAGAGATCTAATAAACACATTACATTTCTTTTTGCTGTGATTAAAGACAACAGAAAAATTAAAACAAGTACTTTTATTTAATTTTATTAGCCAGGATGCTTACTATCCAGTCCTGGGAAGAGCATGGGGAAATGAGTGTGTTCACCACTGTCTTCACAATCTCTTAGGTCCAGCTAGGGATGGGATTTTCACAGCTGTGATCCGAAACATTTCAGATGGGCCTTTGTTTCTTCAGGAACTTCTACTCTGGAATAAAAAGATAACAATAACTCAGAAAAAGTACAAAGTTTCTGCTTAAGAGTTTGTCATAAAATCAAACTGACCTAAAAATAAGACATTAATTGATAACGAATTATTCCAGTCCAAATGATTTGATTCTACAGTGGTATTCTATATAGCTACTAAGAGTCATAAAAGGGCACCCATGACAAATGTTAGCTGCTAAGAGCAGACTGTTAAGTTCATACAGACATACAAGCCAAGTTTGGGTGGCATTCCTGGTGTTGGAGAATGCACGTTTGTTCTTTCCCTCTAGACATGAAAAAGGCAAGTCTTTCCTATTTCCTTGCAGTTGGGTGGGGTTTGGATCACACAGTCAGTTTTAGCCAATGAAGTGTGTACAGAAGTGACCTGTATTGCGGTTGACTGGAGACACACAAAGCTGAGACCTAATTCTCTCATCTTCCCCCCCTCTTCTGCAGTAATTGTGAAGACCATGTGAGCCAGAGGATATGGTCATGGGACAGTGAGGTGTCTGGTAGCCTGATGGATGAATAGCTGTACAGAGCAGAATCTCTGCCAACCTGTGCTGGAAAAAAAGTATTATGAACTAGGAATTAAATCTTTTTTATTAAGCCACCGAGAAGCCAGAGTTAATTTACTGCTATAGTAAAACCTAGCCAGTGTGAGTAACACACTACTTTAAAACATAAGCCCATAACAAACGGGGTGTGTGAGTATGTACAAGCATGCAAATGTATGTGTTTGCTTAGCAAAACATTGGGAAAATGATATTTTGAAATGCAAACTGTGACTTTCTCTGCCTGATGGATATTCATAATTATAATTTTCATTCTCGACTCTTTCTCCTGAACTTTATTCAATAAACACGCATTGCTCTCACACACACAAACACTGAATCTATTTTCATCTTGGAAAACAAAAAGCGCATTGATGCTATCATCTCAGGGGACTGATCTTGGTTGTGGGAGGGCTCGTGCTTACACTCTTTTAGCTGTGACTTGGTGAGGAGAATCATCCTTTGAGCATGCTCTTCTCAGTAAACAAGCATATCGTGTTTGGGTAGGAATGTGGTCCCTCTGGACTAGTACTGAGAGGGCTGGATTGAAATGGAATATGAGATTGCCAACGTGGATAGATGTCAAATTAGGCAGGCCTTGAATGTCAGACCGCAAAAAGAGAGACCTGGACTTGGAGAAAGGAGATTGAATGAAACCCTGAGGTCATCTGGCCCTCAATATTCTGCCTGTATTTCATCATGTCCTCTGGATCAAGGACCAGGGCTGGGAAGGCAACAGAGTGGTCAAAATCTGTGAAGCCAGCCTCGGAACTTTGGATGATATTTGGGTTTGTCCATAGAGTATGAATCATTCTATGATGGAGTTTAAAACAAAGAAAGGGATGGGGACTACCTTTCCAAATAGGAAATGAGAGCAGAGACTTGGAAGCTCTCATAGAGGGGACCAGCACTTCCTGTCCCAAGCCTGTGCTGTGACCATTCCTGATGTGGGATGCCCCTCAGGATGCTGTGAATATGTTTTATTACCATCAATTAATAAAGAAGCTGAGTTGACCAATAGCCAGGCAGAATATAGCCAGGTGGGAAATCCAAGCAGAGATTCGGAGAAAAGAAGGTGGAGTCTGGGAGAGCTCAGTAGCCTCCAGGGAGATAAGATGTAAGGTAACAAGCCACGAGCCTCATGGTAAAATATAGAATAATAAAAATGGGTTAATTTAAGTTATAAGAGCTAGTTAATAATAAGCCTGAGCTAATAGGCCAAACAGTTTGTAATTCATATTAATTAAGCCTCATAGTGGTTACTCAGGAACTGGTGGGAGGGAGTGAAACCTCCAATTATATGTCCCTTCCCCACCATGGCCATGATTGCTTTGCTTGGAGCTTCTCTACATAGACCAGGACTGGACAAAATCTAAGTGTGGAAGAGAACTCAAAGAAAAGGTCATGTGCAGAGTTCAGTGGATTCTTCCATACCACCTGGAAGTTTCTAGAGACCTCTAGAATTTGGAATTTCCCACCATGCCCCCACTAACATCTCTTTCCTAGGAGTAGAGTAACCAAGTAAATAATGACCAATAGGGCCTGGAAAGATGACTCTGTAGTTAGGAGCATGGACTGCTCTTCTAGGGGACCCAAGTTCATTTTCCAGCACCATGTCAGGTGGCTCGCAAATGCCTGCAACTCCAGCTCCAGGGCCTCTGACTTCCTCTTCTGGCCTCTGTGGGGACTTCACCCCAAACAGACACACATGCACATACATAATTGAAAATAAAACAAATCTTTGAAAATGTCTCCTAATAAAAGACACCAGAGGAAACTGGGGTAGAGGCAACAAAACTCACCTAGTCTTTCATTGGGATGTTTCCCAGCTCCATGTTCATGTGCCTGGTGCTTGGGGTGATGGGCAGACTCCGAAAGCCACCTTTCTCCTCTGCCAACTGCTGCCTGGTAGTTCTAGCCAGAAGGGAACTGAGAGGAGAGCTGCCAGTTAAAATACAGGATGTCCAAGCCACTGTAAACTTTTAGATCAGTAGCAAATACAAGTTTTCATCTCTATATAGCTCAAACACTGCATGGGGTAGATTTATACAAAAAAAAACCCTTTATCTATAAGCAAGCTAAAGTTATAATTTAACATAGCATCCCGTGTTTTTATTTCTGACCCCCACAACCATAGAGAAGTTCTGACAGTGACTGGCAGATCCCTTCTGCTTCAGCTCCAACAGGTGGTTGCCGTAGATGCTACTGTACTTGGAGTACCAACTCCACTCCTACCCATTCCTACCCTATTCCTGTCCCTACACGGAGGATGCTCTTCGAAGTTCTGAGAGGTCCCAGCTCAGCGGAAGTCTGAGATTTAACTCAGGGATGATCCCATCTTTTTTCTATTCCCCTACCATTAGTGGTGGTAGCTGCTTCCCAAATCAGTTGCTTCTGAATACAATGAAAAACACGAGCAATTTCTTACACCTTTTGGTTCCTTAACAACTAACAAGCAATTACCCGCATTAAATTTTCTCTGCTAAAATTCACTGGTGGGGCTTTTACGTTTGGACTGGGCTTGCCTAATGAGGGCATCAATAGTTGATTCTGGAAGCAGGCAAAGGAGGTGATGTGAGAGAAATAAAGGAGAGACAGGCAGAGGGAAAGTCAACAGACTGGTAATGTAAGGGATGGCAGAACAAGGCTGAGGGGGAGAAGCTGTGGAAGAAGTGAGTTCCAGAGCTTTCTCTGCATATCTTCCGGGCATCCTGACATGAGACTGGGAATGAATAAGCTCCAGGGGCTGGTGCCCAGGTAAGGAAGCTGCGATGTTAGAATATGACAGAGGCTCAAGCAAAAACTGACCTATGTCTAGAGGTAGAAAGACGAGAAAGGTGTCAAAGCAGCATTGGAGAGTATGAAGGCTAAATTCATCCCCTTTCCTGCCAAACCCAGGGCAGCTTGCTGGGGAAGATCATCACCTGAGTTCCCTAGAGGGGCCTGAACCTCGGTGGCCCAGATGAAGAAAGCCTTCAGTGTGGATTGAAGGCTCCCCTGTAATGGGCCAGGGCCTAGGAAGAGGACAAGGTATGCGACGGCCATTCTTGGTTATCAACTTGGCTACAACTTGCATTCACTAAAACCCATAAATGGCTGGGCACACCTGTGAGGGATCTTTTTCTTAAATCATTTGAAGTGGTAAGAGTCTTTCTAATCAGGATCTTTGAGGTGGAGAGCCAGTTTTTTTTTTTAAGGTGGGAAGACCCACCTTTAATTTGGGACACACCTTCAGATGACAGCCTATAGAAAAGACAAGGCAGAAGGATGCTTGCACACTCGGCCTGCTTGCTCTCACTCTCCCTGGAGAGGTCACTCCTTCACTGGCATCGGAACCTACTTCTCTCATCTTCCAATGTGTCTTAGGGACTACTCCAGAGTGTTGTGGGTGTGAGTCCCTTTGACTGTGAGTTGTGAAGAGAAATATCCCAAAGGTGACTGCAGTTGTCATCCATGGGTCACCTTGAGCAAGGGTGACAATGGGTGTGGAGAAGCCAGTCTCTTCCCTTCATACTAAAGGTGAGTCACATGAACAAAAGGGACAAGGGGACACTGAACCCAAAGCAATAAGAATCCATTATCCACAGTGCTGGAAAACTAGCCATTAGCCCTGGGACTCAGGTAAATGGTAAATAACAGGCAGGAACCATTTGAGGGGGCGGGGGTACTGCTTAAAGAAACCAACCACCTTGGTCCTGCACAGTGCTGGGGTGCTGACGATGCCAGCACCTTCTCCAGATCTCTGGACTAAGGACAGACACCCCTCGTAGAAAACCAGAAGAACACAGGTCAAGAGCAAGATGGTTCCTCAGATGTTCGACTATTTGTAACTTGGCAGACAGGAGTTTTGCTCTAGAACATTTGCCAAGTTGGCTAGCAGGAGAGGTTTACAGAATATGCCAAGCCAGGAAAAGCCATGTCTACTTGCCCACAGACCCACTGTCTAATGGACTGCGAAGCCACAAAAGTCAACTGTCTGAGTCCTAAATTCCCACCCGAGGAATTGAGAAAAACAGAGCAGGTGATAGCTCCTGAGAAATATCTAGAAGGGACGGCTGGTGGACGAGCTGCACCCCAGACATGTGTGACTAAGCCACTGTTCCCATCTTCATAGACTAGGCTCATTCACTCACGGTGAGCTGTCCAAGCCTCCCCCCCCCCCCCCCCCCCCCCCCCCCCCCCCCGCCAATGGCCACGTGCGCGTGGCAAACATATCCTCTATCCTAACCCATCACACTTCCCAGTGCATAGCGTTTCCATGCATAGCAACCTCTGCAGATGTTTCTGTTCTTGTCTATTTTCACACCACACCCTTATTTTTCAAACGAAGAAGTGATCTCAAGAGATTCCGTGACCTAACAGTAATGACTGAACTCCATGAGCTGTCTGCTGTAGTGTCTCTGAGGCAGTGGGGAAGACGGATGTGAAGTCAGTAAGAGCTCTGGCTACGAGGTGAGCAGTTAGAACGTGAGAATGAAAGCATGACCTGCAACAGACAGGGAAGAAATAACATTCCGAGGGGCTGGAAGGAATAAAGTTCTTGGTCAAGAGCAGCATCAACAGTGCTGAACTCAGGAGGAAGCCAGAGAGGAAGGGAAGCAGAGATATAGGTGGGGAGGAGCAGATGAGGGAGGGGAGGAGCAGATGAGGAGGGGAGGAGCACATGTGGGAGGGGAGGAGCAGATGAGGGAGGGGAGTGACTCCCTGGGACTCTCCAAGCCTTCAGCAGGGGTCTCCTAAGGCATCTAGCTTTCCTTTTTACTGTGTCAAAGTACCCAACACTTAAGATCAGAGTTAGTTTTGCCTCCCCGTTCAGAGGGAACAGTCCATCGTGGCAGAGAAGGCACAGGGGCTAGAGTGAGCAAGTCTGTGGACACAACAGCATAGATTAGCAGCTTCTCAAAGGGCACTAGCCACAAGGCAGAGCGTTGTGGCAGAAGTGAGCACACCTTTTGGGCAGTCCAGCAACAGACATCCATTTCTGCTGGCTGAACCACTCGTCTCAAAGGTTCTCCAGCTTCCCCAGACAATACCCCCAGCTGGTGGCCAAGAGATCAGACACATCAGCCTGAAGGGGACTAAGAGACAAGAGGCAGCTGCCTGGGTTCTCTGCCATGTCAGTAGCTACTGTTAGATTATCTAGCCTCTACCATGTAATCTGAGCCAACAATCCCTTTGTATTATACATATTATACAGATTTTGTTCCTCAGACTGTGGCACGTGACCCTGTATGGGCTCACATAACTGAATGTAAGGGCAGTCATAGAAAACCTGGCAACAACGAAAGGTTTCGAGGCGCACATCCACCAAGACTTAATTCAAAGGCTAATGAGCTATGAGTCTGCAGTCTCTCTGGCGGTGTGCATTGCCCAGCTTGGCGATGGTGTGGGTTCTGCACACACAACATGCACACATTGCTCTGTGCACACCAGCATGCCACACAACAGCAGCAAATGCCATCTCAAACACCTCAGGTCAGACTCAAAACCGTTATACATTATGAATTGCACTGTTTTGACTGCACACACGAGCTTGTCTGCTTTTATAGAAACAATGGTTTAATTACAGCCATATTGGGTTCATCATGTCCTTGAGTCAAGAGGCTAAGGAAATAGTAACAATGTTACCAGAGTGACTGATCTAGACTACCAAGGGAAAACCTGGATGGAACTCTACCATGGAGGCAAGGAAAAGCATGTCTGGAGTGTGAGAAATCCCCCACGGCCTCTCCTAGCATCGCCTATGATTACTGTCCATGGGAAACGACAGTACAGTTGAGACAGAGTGCGGAATGACTCAGATACTTCAGGAATGACGACATCCTTCACCTTTCCACGTAAGGAACAAGACCTGCTGAAGAAAGAGGGAATATAGAATGGATAGAAGCCAACCTTAAATGCCAGCTGCGGCAACAGAAACAAGCTGAGAAACAGAAATCCTCTCCTTCAGTGTGAGAAGCACCTTCCAACAAGTAGCAGGCAGCTCAGACAAGACTCAGGAAAGCAACCTGCCTCTAAGTGGGCACATCTACCACAGTGGTCACCATCCAGGGGCGTCGTGCTTCAGCTCTGGGACCTTTCAATTGGGATGCTTATCAACGACTTTTCTAGAAAATTCCAGGACTTCAGGACTGGATCAGGAAGGATGAAAGAGCCAGCTTCTAGGATTAGACAGGCACTTGATTCTCTGCATCGATAGAATGCAGATGGCCGTCATTGGCTTTCCCAGACCCTGCCTCATATGTTAATGCAGTAAATTCCCCTGTATAATGTGTGTGTTTTGTGTGTAGGGATGTTCACAATGTGTTCTTCTCTATCCCTCTTCTGATCCATTATGATTATGAGAAAGTGAATGAGAAAAGGGGGAGAGGAAAGGGGAGACTGTCCTCTAGGGCCAGAAGAGAAGAAGGGAGGGAGAGGGAGAGAGAGAAAGAGAGAGACAGAGACAGAGAGACAGAGGGAGAAAGAGGGAAAGATGGGAGGTGGGCAGGGCCCTTAAAAGGGAACTTAGTGAATGTGCACAGAAGGTGCTCTTAGTGGCTACGGCTGAGGATGTATCCTGTCAGGACCCCAAGGGCAGGCCAGTACAGATGCCTGAATACTAACACTGAGGAATAGCAGAGACGATAGAGCTAGTTAGGCCTCCTCTGTGGCCACAATATCGCTGCCTGGCGTGCAAACACAAACAAGACCCAGTTTGAGCCATTTCTCATAAATGGCTACAGTATAGAAAACTCCAACTTAAGAGCCCCCAATTAGAAATGGCTCACACGTGTGTGGTCATTTACCTGGGGACTTTCTAAACAGGAAGACCAGTATCGGTCACTGCAATTGATTTCTTCTCTGCATGTCCTGCTTGCCCAGGAAATAGCTGCTCTACCGTTTCCTCACAGGGCTTAGAACTCGGTTCAGACAGGTGCCCTCAATCTTGTCAATCGTATTGTGTCTCAGTGCGTGAGCTCCACTCACGGCCTGCCCGGGTGGGGAAAAACCAGCAGAGTGGAAGAAAGAATGGGAGGAAAACGGGATTTGGGTTCAAGGCCCTTTGGAAAGTTCTGGTCTCTCTCCTGCTTAACCCTCAGGGGTGGCTCCTTTAATACCCACAGCTTCTTGAGAATCCGGCAGGGACCCTGGGAAACTCAGGAATTCCTTCCATTGAAGGGCTAACAAAAGGCCTGGCAAAAGTGGGGATCATGTGACATTTTTCTCTTTAAAAAAAAATTAGCTAACAGGCAATAAAAAATACTAAAGATTGATGGGTGCCAGGAGCAGAAAGGGGGAGGTGCAATGACTGTTTGGCAGCGGGGGATTTCCTCTGAGGGGGACGAAAACGCGCAGGGATTCGACGGCGATGACGTTAAGTATCACCAAATTGTACCTCTCGAATAAAGTGGCACACATTATGAATATGCAGCTTATTTTTATTTATGTCTACATTTTAATAATAACGTATTTTAGCACAATAGAAGAAAAGGGAGAGTCAGCATGCACATTTGGGAAGGAACCAAGAAGTGCTCTGAACACAGCGTCTCTCTCGACACAGAATGTTCCATCCCACAGAGAGCAGCAGTCCCTTGTTCTCTTTAAGCCTGGGCCTCCATCCTGAGAGATGGCGACCATGCAGATAATCAGAGTGAGGGCTGCAGCCTGCTGAGATAGCTCACACAGCCAATCACCACCACCACCAGCACCACCACCAGCAGCAGCAGCAGCAACTGCCACCACCACCGCCACCGCCACTGCTGCGGCCCTTCCTGTAGGCCTGTGGCCTGCAGGATTCTACACCAGTCCTCTGTGTAGACCAGAAAGGCCTTGGACTCAGCGTCCTGGCCTTGTGTCAATTCACAGCCAGGTAGTGGAGGTAAGGCAGAAAACATGGAGCCGGACGGCAGAATCTGCAGGGTTTACTGTGAGCAAGAGGTGGAAAAATAGGCCTCGTGCCCCCATTTCTCTGCAGGGTGACTGGAGGTCATCTGACCAAGCTGCTGTGATTTGGCTATTCTTATGCGCACGTGGAGGTGTTCTGTAGGGAGGTGACTGTCCTCTGGAGGCTCACAGGGCCAGCCAGACAGCCATTACAGTATTGCCCAACAGGTCGAATTTCGGAGTATCTTCAGAAACTCTAGCCAAACTCATCCATGGCTCTGAAAAATAAAAAAAATAAAAGGAACAAAGTCACATAATTCCAATATACAGTTACACACAGTACTCATTTCTATTCCAAAAAGGAAAGACGGAGGCATAGATGCAAGGAACCGTGTGTTGTTGCCTGCTGTTTCCTACAGATTGGACACAGTTATCACGGTTTTGAAGGAACGTAGCTGGTAAAGTTTGTATACGGTTCTCAGAGATCAAGCCTATTAATATTTCCTCATGGAGGGAGTGGGTGGAAGGTCACAAGACTCCTGAGACTCATGAGACGCATGTGGCTCATGAGATATTCCCAAGGCCTTCATGAAGCTGTCTTGAATCAGGACATCTGTGAGGATTTGTGTTCCCTCGTGGAGGCACTGGGGAGAAACATGAGTCACAAGGCTTCCTCTCTCCTCAGGATCCCCAATTACAACTCTCGAGGAGGGAAACAGCTTGCTAGAGTAGGATAACTGCCCAGGGGACCTACCCACGACATAGGTGTCTTTAAATGACTCTTGCTCCTGAAAGGAGCCCCAAGACACTTAACAACACACCAAAGTGAACTTGGATGGAATATTGTATTTGGTCTCTCAGCCCACCCTCTGTCAGGATGAATAGATTTTCTTTATGTCTCTCCAGGAAAAGTCATACGATAAACGGGATCAAAGCCATCTCGAAAGCTAGCAGGGTTGACCTTACATCTTGTAGCTCGATGATCAGCATCTGGGACGCATGGTGTCATTATGTAAACACCGTGGACCTGAGCAGCCTCACCCCTATGACCTTGCCACTTGTGGGACACAAAGCCTGTCTCCTGGACCAGTTCCTAAGCTGACGTTCCACATTTGGGCCATCCAACATCCTGGGATCTCAACCACAATGTAGCAAAGCTCCTTGCATATCCCCCTGTAGGAGACTCCCAGCCGGGCATCTGACCCTCTTGTACTCACCTGGCCCCATAAATAATGCCGCAGAATCTTGGTGACACAGAATCAGAAACACATTCAAGGCTTCTTTCCTATCTCCATTCCAAAGGAACCAACCTCTTTATCAACCACAACTGCTTTGTCTGCAACTTTATGCATTTTCTTTTTCTGCCTAATTTCCAATCTTTCCAAGTTTTTCTGTGCTGCTTTTTGCTACCAGTTCTCACAGGTAGGCCTGGCTAACACAGGTAGCAATAACCATGCCGTTGCTCGAATGCGGTGAATATACTTGAATGTCTTGAAATTTGTTCCATCAAATAAATCATTCTCTTAATGTTTATCTTTGCTTCACTCAAATTTCCAGAACAAGAGGAAGATTCATACGTTTTTGCCAGAATATGACGTGAATGTCCCCTAATTTCTGACAGAGTGCTCGCTCACCTCTCTCTGAAACCTCATGAGCAGAGGCTTTACCAAGAGTATTTCTTTTAAAACTTATTTGTATTTTAGTGTGTGAGTGTGTGTGTGTGTGTATGTGCCCACGCACACCACATTTGTGTGGGTGCCTCTAGAGCCCAGAGAGATTCTTCGGTCGCCTGGAATATCATCCACTGCCTGACCTGCGTGTTAAGAGCTGCTCTCCCGTTGTCTGGAAGAGCAACAAGTGCTCTTAACCAAGCCCATTCCCCAAGCCCTACCAAATGGTATTTCTATCAGCATTTCGATATCCTGAACTCCTTCTAGAATCAATCATGAAGCTATGCTTACAGCTTTCTAGGGCTCCTCAATTTCACTTCTGCAAGCTTTTTTGAGTTCCTCCCAAAGTTGGTAAAAAAAAAGGCTTAAGAACTTCATGGTCAGATTTAATCACAGCAGGAATGGGACTCAGCTTTTCTGGTATCAAGTTTGTGTGTTGTTTACTTTGCCAGAAATAATCTAAGAGAGGAAAGATTCATTTCGATTTGTGGTTTTAGGGGATTTCGTTCTGGCCCGGGAGGCAGAGCAGGGAGCTGATCTCAAGGCAGCAGGGATGTGGCAGAAGCTGTCCGCGTTCTGGCAGGCCAGGCAGCAGAGACCAGAGCCAGTTCCTGAAGCCAGATCTGATCTTCCTCCATGCTGTACTTCTGCCAGTTGGACCCCATCTTTCAAAGGGTCCAACACCTCCCCAAACACTGCCAATACCCAGAGAACAAGCATCAAAGCGTGAGCCCATTCCTAATAGTTCAGATTCAAACCACGTTAGGTGCCCACAAGAACCAGCATTGCTTTCATCCCTTTTTATATATACTCTTTGATACTTGATATCAAACTGCATTTGCTGTACAGGAAAGTTGATTAATTATCAGTGCCTGGATTGGAGCTATGACAGACGACTGAATCTTTTCATAGATGAAGACCCTGGCTCACAAACGGCCCATCCATCCCTTCCAGGTTGCTGTCTTACCCGGCATCGGAAGGGACAATGATCGCGAACTCTTACACCACACACGAATCTTGTGAGACCCTCAAACACACATAAACTAGATTGTAGAATGAGTACAGCTGCTTTTCGACTTATGGTAGGATTACACCCCAGCCAACCAACCCAGTGGAGGCTGCAAATATCCTACATCAAAAGGCACTGAGGTCCCCCACCCTACCAAACGTCCTGGAAACAACCCCTCCATTGTGGTTCATTGATTCATTAGCTCCCAACTATGTAGCTGACTGGGCACTCTGGCAGTTGCTGTCTGGCTTCAAGGGAGTGTCCACCTAGCTATTGAGATCCTGGGAAAATCAAAATTCAGACCTGGACGTGAAACATCTGCTAAACAGGCAGCACTTTCTTATCATTGCCAAGGTGAACAATGGAAGCCAAGCTGCTGTAAGATTTGGCAGCTGTCCCTACTCTTTCCTGCCTCACATCTTTGCCCCAACAAGGTCCTCACCCATTCATATTGTTGCACGAGGCTTACTTAGAGTTTGTTCATTTTGTGGTTGTGTGGTCTTTGTTTTCGTCTATGAATGCAACGCCACCTGTCCATTCTCATGTGGAGGGCGTTCGGGTACTTTCCAGTTTGGTGGCATTGTAAATAGTACAGACATTACAGCACAGACCTTTCTGTGAACTTCGTGTGAATGTTTTAAAAGCCTTAGACTAGCAAGTTCTTAAGAAGGTTTCTCTCCGTACCACTCAGCTGCCTCATCTTTAAGCCTTCAGCGAAGGACCTTACGTATGCAAATGTTAGGCTCAAAATATGAAGAATAAATGGTGTAAGATCCCGAATTCCCACCAGTGGAGTAACTAATTACTCATTGGGCTATTTGCAGGCACAGTGCTGTATTCGATCATCTCATGTTATAGGGTAGTGGGCAGGCAGCGGATGCTTGCTCCCCTTCCCTGAGACCGTCCTATCAAGGCCATGCTGCATCTGCGCAGCCTCACTCTCCCAAGCCTCTGCAGCTGCTAACTCACGTTGGGTTAAGTGATAAAAATCTCCTGACAAGGACAATCGGAAACTCTTGGGTTGGAGGAAAATCGAAGCCCAGTGCTCCTCACAATCCTCACAAGCCAGCTGTCTGCATCTTCCCCTCCTCTTTCGCTAGGATGCAGTCATGTCATGAAGAAATTGCCTTTTTTGATCTCTTCCCATGTTCATGCTACAGGGGAAAAGCTCTCTGAGGCAAATGGGGACCAATTTCAGGAGTGGAGTTGGATGAGATTAAGATGACAAAGCTTAAAAGAATGTGTCGTGGGCAAGGTGGAGATAGTTTAACCTTGCAAGCATTAAGACTTGAGTTCAATCCTGAACCCACGCAGAAGAGTCAGGTGTACAGTGCACACTCATAGGTCCTGAACTGGGGAGGTTAAGAAGGGGCTGCGTTCTGAAACTTCCTCCAGCCTGGCTGAATCTGGAAACCACAGATCAATGAAAGACCTTGTCTCAAGAACACAGAGGTTGTTTTCTGGCCTCCACTTGCACACATGTACACACAAACACACACAGCGAGACAGAGACAGAGAGATATAGAGAGAGACAGAGAGAGAGCACATGCTTATGAATGAGAAAGGGAGAAGAGAGAAGCAGAAAGAGAGAACAGGAGAAAGAGGGATTCAACTCAATAGAGGTATCAGATGCTGAAGACAAGATTTGAACAGCTGATTTTAAATTCACACCAAGCGCAGCTTGCTTGCCTAGAAAGGATGGGTCTAAGTCTTTCATCCATTGGTCCATAGAAGAGAAAAGGTCCAGGAAGGCAATTCCTGCTTCCTATTAACCAACCTTTCTTCATTCCACTTTTTCTATTACAGAATCCCACAAGGTTCATAACAGATTTATGCAATATAAATGAAAATTTTGTTTCCAAATCAAAAGCCAGGAGAGGAAGTCTATAAGGTTTGAAAAACAAAAGTTGAAAAGTGCCCTGAACGTCTCAGAGCTCTGAGAAAGTACGCATGAATATTGATGCCTTTTCAATAAATGCTGGTGAAGGAAATATCTCTCCCCAAAGGAAGCTCGCAGAATTGCTTTATTTCAGATGATTTTCCACATTTCCTCCGAACTTTCCATAATTCACTTCCATCTACCTCTGAGAAGAAAATAAATAAATCACTTTCCAAAACTGAGTTCTGATAAAACTTTCCCCTATTGGCGTTGTGAGCGTGGTGACCGCAGCGAGGGCTCCAGAGGCGGCAGTGGAGATCAGATTCACTTGAGAGATAGAGCAGAGTCCCTTGGGAGCGTAGTCCACACAGGGCTGCATGCTCTTTTTCTTTTCCAGAAAAGACAAATGATTACCTACAGAAATGAGCAGGCCTTCTCTCTGCCAGTGACTGGGTAGGAAGATCTCGGGTGGCCTGAACTGATCACGTTCCAGTTTAACTGCAGTATGTTCGCGTGTTTACTTCTTCATCGGTTCCCTAGACACCTAGCCCGGAATTGCCCAATGCATTTCATTTATGGTAAAGCTACCAGTGACCAGGACACCCATGAGTCATTTGGCTCCATCGTGGGGACAACAGAGCAAATGAACTGGGAACTGTAGGCTCTGCCTGATCCCAAGGATCGAGGCTGTGAAGATTAAACCCACAGACCAAATGGGATTGCATGGACACCATGTTGCCTAATCAACAAAATAGCCAAGCGTAGCTAACACAAAGGCAGCTTTATGCTGCCCCCAGGAACCCATTGGGTACACTGAGGTTTCTTTCCAGAGACTCATCTGCAGCTTAGCAGCTGACTCAAGGTTTTGCACAGAAGGAAACTGGCAGGAAGGAAGTGCCAGCATGATGCAGATCCACAGCAACTGGCATGCGTTATCCACTGATCGCTTCAGCCCAAGCATGAGGAGGGCGTGTCCTGCGCTGGACACTGCAGGAGACATAGGGGAGAACCAATGAGCCGTAGCTGTGCTGCCTCATGGAGTCCACAGGATGGTCAGAGGACAGATGAAAGGGAGGACAATACTCCACTGAGCACGGATGAAATGGGCCAGATCTGATGGTGAACACCACATACAGCTAGGGCAGCCTGAGCTTTGAGTCCGTGTCTATTCTGTCCAGATCACTTAAAGCAGAACCAAAAAAAAAAAAAAAATTCTATCCAGACAACAGCAGAAGTCACGGTTTTAGCAACCTTGAAGTGATGTTTTCATCAGTTTCGTGGGTGAGAATTAGGGGTGACAGCCAGAACCCAATTCAGCCACTGGAAGATGCAAGTGGGGAAGAAGAGAGGCAATATGTTGGCTTTAGAGGGACCAGCCTGTCCTCCCATAGAGGACATGAACTCCCGATTGCCTGTGCCTGTGAAGATAGAAACATAAGAAACAGAGGGTGGGGGCAAGAATAACAGTAAGAATGTCTAGAAAATCGTAAGGACTCATACTGTTAACTATCTGCCTGAAAATAGCTATAATACATAAGTCTCTGTGTAAATATACATATATAGTTTAAAATAAGATTTCTCATTTGGGATGGCAATGTTCCCTTCAAGAGTCAAAGACCATCTAACAAAAACCTCAACACCAGAAGAAGAAGAAGCCCTGTTTAGTTGTTGACTAGGGCTGTTCAAGAGACTCCCAAAACACTTCAGGTTATCGTAATTGCTCTTGATTGTCCCACAAAGAAGAAGGTAAATCTCTACCGTTGAATACACTATGAACTTTAGATGGAGGTTCCAGAGGTCCAAGAAGACCCAGAGTCGAAACTGACCTGAAAGTCTCCTCCATGAGGTCTAGCTTTCATGGTACCAAAAGGCACTGTGCAAGTTTCCAAAGGAAGTAAGCAGCTAATAGTTCTACACAGCCATGGAGCCCATTAAGTGCAATAATGACCAGCATGTCATGATGATCCCAAGACGCAATAGTGGTATACATACCTTTGCAGCAACCAACACCTCTCTAATTGGAATTAAAACCCACTCAAAGAGAGGGAACTCATACCTGGTCCTGGAAACCCAGGGCTAGTGAAGTCACGGATCTTGGAGGAGACTCTACAATGCCCACTTTACTAAGCCAACACAATCCCTAACTACATTTATTCTTATATCCACAGATATATTTCTCAGCTCCCATCAATAAAAATCCTCTTTGCAACAGACAGAGATCATTACAGAAAACCACAACCAATAAATCTCAGTGTCTGGAGCCCAACCACAACGATGCATCCACAAAACAAGTCTTGCCCCTAACACTCAGGGAACATTGAGGAAAAGGAGGTGGGAAGATTATAAGATGATAAGGGAGTTTGCTGTGAGATTGTGTCTCCTAGAAACACCAGAAACTACACCTCTCACAGACAGATTGCCTAAATATTAGCTGAACAACAATAGCAACAATAGACAGGCCAAAGTGGATGGGGAAAAGCCCACTAGGCCTTTCCCTATACAACTAGGGAATGCCGAGAGGAGGAAACAGTCTTCCCCAGGGAAGAGCACACCAATTGTTTATCCAATACCAAATGGTTATCCATAATAATATACACACAAGTAACTTCATACAGACTGAGTAAGTTATATTTAAGAATATTTACATATATATTTTATATAAATACATTAGGGTTAGGTTATATATGCGTATAATTTTTAGTGAAGAAAGAACTCATAAGTTTGGAAGAGCGCAAAGAGGTGTATATGAGAGGGTTTGGAGGGAGGAAAGGGAATGGGTAAATGATGTAATCATATTGTCATCTCAAAAACAATCTCTTTAAAAGGGTGAATAGTGGAGAAAAAACAACATGAAGTACAAGAGAATGTAGTCCAATATTTAAAAAAAAAGAAAGAACGAAAAACCGGAATCAAAAAGAGGAGAGGGATAGTGAGTTGGCTGTGTGGCCAGAGCACCTGCTCACAAGCCTAAGGACCCAGGTTCAATCCTCCGAGTCCACATAAGGGAAGAAGAGAGCACAAGTTTTCCTTTGACTTCAATGTGGGCATCTGTGTTCGTCCCCACACCACAAAACGAATGGACAATTGTTTGTAAAAAGAAAGGAAAGGGTTCGAAAAATATTTGTAAGAAGAAACAGAACTCTGGAAAGCGCCTTATACTATTCTAAATACATTTCAAAAAAAGAGAATTAAACAGTCCCTAAAGTGTAAAAATTATTCTAAAATGAAGAAATATAGCCTAGTCAGTTCCTCGGTGTGCATGGGGTTTTTAAACCCCAAGAGGATGCTTCAGCCTTTAAGGAAAGCAATGTGTCTTTTTTCTCTAACCCAACACATCTCACCCTCTCTACCCTTTAATTCATCTCCAGATTAATGCTAGTACTTGGTACAATATAAAAGCCATGCCAATGAGAACATCACATTGACTGGGGAGTAATGTGAGCACACATATTGAGCAAAGACAGCATTTTTGAAAAGTCCTTTTGGCCCACAGGTGCAGAGTCCATGTACCGTGGTACAGAAGGTGGACATGATCACAACCAAGTCTACCAGGAGCTGAACACACTTTGTCCCACACTACCTGGCCCATGCTACCACAGGTCCGGGCAACAGAGCCAACTGGTCATGTGCTGAGCCCTCTGAAAATGTGAGCTAAACCAGACCTCTATTACTGTTTAAAGTGTTTGTCTCAGGTATTTGCCGAAGCAATGGAAAGTGGAAAAATGGAAGCGCACACTGTCATATGCTTTCTCTCATTCTAAAGGGGTTTATTTGGTTAAAAAAGAAAGAAAGAAATTATCAAACAGTCTCAGCTACCCATTATTAATGTTATATCCACAGGGGGAAAAACAGAATTTCAAGTAGGGAACATTCATATGTGCCAGACACCGCCAAGAGGGAAGGGAACGGCTTGTGGCTTTGCAAACAGGAAAGGCATTGATGAACTTCGTGGTCATTTGCCTCGGTGGGTTCAGTGGACTCAAATGAGCAGGCGATTCAGGACAGTGAGGATACGGAAGACGTGGGACATGCTTTCAAGTGGGTGAAAGTTCTAAAATGCAGCTGTGTGTGCAGCAGAGCTGGGCTCACGGAAAGGGACTGCACTTTTCTCCGTATTTGTTTTCAGACAGACAGAGGCTTGTGTGTGACCACAAAGTGATGGTGGGAGGGGAGAGATGAAGGGCTGGAAACCTGGAAGGAGCCAGCAGAAGCAGCTGCTAGTTACCTGCTATCTACCCGACAGAGCTGAGACTGGGGGTGGGGGTGGGGAGGTGGTGGCTGATGTACAGGGAGGGAAGTTAAGTGTCAGCCCGCTGATTGTCAGCTAGAAGACAGAGCCATCTGCTGAGAGTGACACACAAGGTATTCTGGCAGATTTCATGTCAACGTGACACAGACTAGAGTCATCGTAGAGGAGGGCACCTCAGTTGAGGGAATGCCTCAATGAGATGGGGCTATAAGCAAGCCTACAGAGCATTTTCTTAATTAGTGATGGGTGAGGGAGGGCCCAGCCCTGATGGATGGGGGAGGGGGGAGGGCCCAGCCCATTGTAGGTGGTGTCATTCCTGGGCTGGTAGTCCTGGGTTCTGTAAGAAAACAGACTGAGTAAGCCATAGAGAGCAAGTCAGTAACCAGCACTTCTCCATGGCCTCTTCGTCAGCTCCTGCTTCCTGGTTCCTACCCTGGATGAGTTCTGTCCTAACTTCCTTCAAGGATGAACAGTGATGTGGAAGTGTAAATCAAATAAACCCTTTCCTCTCCAAGTCACTTTTGGTCATGGTGTGTCCTCACAGCGATAAGAATGCTAACTAAGGCGCAAGGCAATCTAGTGCAGAGTTGGAGAGCCTGGTGGCAACTGTTGACCATGGGAGGAAAAGGCCATGACCAGTTTTGACCACAAAGTCTACAAAAATAGATACCTGTCATTTTCAATAGTTTTCATTGATGCTTGGCCACTCCTATTCCAGTTTGAGGGTGAGTGACTGAAATATTTTAAGACTGGGTCAAACAGAGTGGTGAGGGCTACAGATGGAAAAGACAGCCAGGTCTTAGAAGGCAAGCAAGGCATATGTACAGAGTGATATTCTCTTTGCATCTGACTAAATATGAAAGGAAATGAGGCAAGTAGTGACCAAGAGAGGGAACTAGAAGGACCATAGAAGCCCAAGCTCTGAGTCAGAAGCCAGGAGGCAAAGGTCACAAGACAGGAGGCAATCAGAACTCTGAAACTACAGCATTGATGATAGACTCTTCAGGGGATGAAGTTTCCGAGCATTGTGATGAGGATTGTAGCGGATGTGGGAGTCTTTCATTAATTCATGGTTGTAAACAATAGCATCAAGGCATAGCAAAAACTTCATGTGAAAATGGGTTTGGTTCAGAATTCAGAAGGGACAGCTGTGCTGGCTAGTTTGTATGCTAACTTGACATAGGGTCATCTGGGAAGAAAGAATCTTAGATAAGAAAATGCCCCCATGGTATTGGCCTGTAGACATGTCTGTAAGGTATTTTCTAAATTGATGGTTGATGTGGGAAAGTCTAGCCCACTGGGTCCTGGGTGGTATAAGAAAGTAGACTGAGCAAGTCATGAGGAGCAAGCCAGTAAGAAGCATTCCTCCGTGGCCTCTGCTTCAGTTCCTGCCTTTAGGTTCCTGCCTTGAGCTCCTGCCTGGACGTCCTGTGATGACAGACTGTGCTGTTGAGTGTGAGCCAAAATGAATCTTTTCCTCTCCAAGTTGTTTACTACCAAGGCATTTTTTCACAGCAGCAGAAACTCTTAAGACGATGACCAAATCCACTCCCCCAGCTTCACTAACAGAGCAGACATCACAGCAGTCCCTGCTAATGAGGCCAAACGGGCTGAACAATTCACACCTGTGATGTGGAGCTAAGTCTTGGCCAGGGTCAAAGATGGCATAGCATTTGGGAAGGAGACAGGAATTCAAGAGGAACATATCCTAAAAATAGCAAGAGTTCCACGGGGCCTAACATATGGAGTAGCAGGATCCTTAGTGAACATAATATGGAAAAGCCGACCAAATGGTCTGAAATCTTAGAGGGAAGCTGGGAATGGATGGAATTAGCAAGCCTCATGATTACAAAGCTATACATGACTCAAATGCTATCTCGGAAGGGCCCGAGACTCTAGGATCCCTCAGTAGGTACTCAACAGGCATTTTCCAGACTAACCTATCTTACATGGATGTTTGGAGCAGTTTCTCAGCTACTTCTCTGAATACCTCCAACCAAAGTTCCTTCCCTAGAATATGAATTCTGATTCATGACTCCCTGTTTAGAATGGGTCCTTATCCCATCCAGGATACATGTAAATGCATCAACATGTCACTGAAGTCTCAACATACTGTGAGGCCACCCTCCTTCCCACCTGGTCCTCTGGCCTTTCGTTCAGGTCAATAACTTCAGATGTCTACCCTGGGAGAGACATGGAAAATGAATGACTGTGACGGCTCCAAAGACAGTTTTTGTGAATCAGTATCCCATGTCCATGACATTAATTCACTGTGGGATCTTACTAAGTTTACACAACCACTGCAATCCCTTTCTGTATGCTGAAGACGGCATCTGTCTCAGAATGTTGTCACAGGATTAAATGAGTTAATAGCATAACCAGGTGCCTCATGAGTGTCACTGGCTCCACAGCAAGTGTCCTCGCCCCTGCGATAGTGTCCCCGTGCCTCTTTGCTAAAAGTCGTCTTCCCACTTTGCCCATCTCAAGACCTTGTCCTCTAAACCTCCGCTCCAATATCACCACCTCTTTGAAGTTTTCCATTTCCTTATTTTTGTCTGAGTCAAGGCAGAATTCATGACCGCCTTTATGCTCCAGGGGATTCATTCAGTCCCAATTAGAGCCATATTAGCATTGTGTTTGAATTAATTCTTTACTACTGTTTTCGGAGCATAAAGCCGTAGTAGGCTTGTCCTTTCACTAAAGGGCCATGGGATAATTCAACTTTGCAGTCTTTGATGTACAAATAATAAAAAGAGAGGGTGCATTCTTAATCAGACACAAAGAAACACCACTCGCTGCATCTTCAAGGGGGAAAAAAAAGACACATGCTTTCCTAACTGATAATAAAAAGTCCAATTACTGTCTTGTTTAAAGCATCTACATCTCAAGGGTTTAAACAGGGCTTAGGACTTGGTAGCTCCTCAGTAAAGGGCTTCTTAATTGGATGGGATGGAATAAAGTCATCTTCCCAGGGACAAAGCTGTCCTCATCCGCCACCCAGGTCTCATTATACAAAGTACATCTATTTTGAAGGAAAATTCTAAAGTGAACGTCTCATAAGATGAACAGCTAAGATGCATTTTAATGAGCGGCAGAAAGCTTATAATAAGCCACAGTACTAGCCGGCAATATGTCCCTTTTCTTGCCAGTAATGTTTCCAATGAGGAAAGAATCTACAAGTATTTCTAGCTCCCTTCATGTTATTAAAAGTACCTCGTGTAGCCTAGCAACCACCGAGATACAGATATTAAAGCAGACGCGTCATGATGTATTCCAGTGCTTAGCCATCCATTTAGCATAAATGTCTACATTCTAATAATTACTCCCTCCTTATTTATGGGAATAACTTTAAGTCACTTCCCCCAACTGCCTTTTCTGAAGCCCCTTCCCCTTCCATCAATATTCTGACTGATGTACTCAGAGGGGAGGGGAGGGGATGATCTGATGGGCTCAAAGACCAAAGACAAGCGTGCAGAAGCAAGAGTGCATTGTGGAGGGGTCAGGAGAAAGTGGCGGCAAAGACCATCCCAGCCAGGCTGGTAATAGCACTTAGACCTCCTCTTTAGACACGATCTTTGCAGTAGAAGGGTGTCTCTTTGAGGCTTTACATGATGACTTTACGTCATCACATGGTCACTGAGGCCCTGGTGATGAACGCCTCGGTCAATTTGTAGCCTCATAATCTCTCAGCTTAGGTATCAGAAAGTGGTAAAAACCATCCTGTGGTCAGCTACAGAGCAATGCAATGAATCTGTGCCTTTTCATGGTGAGGGTGGGAGGGTTGGTACTCCTGGTTTGGGGTAGGCAGAGGAGAACACTGTAAGTGAAGTTGGGGTAAGCTGAAGGGAATAAGAACATCGCCTCCTAGAGACTGTGACCACTGGAGTTGGGGATATGTTTCTGAACCAACACTTCTCGGGGATCAGAAGGTGCCTCCGTGGGCAAAGGGACTTCTGGGAAAGCATAAAGGCCTGAGTTTGGATCCCTAGCCCCTGTGTCCAAAGCCAGACGTGGTGGCAACACCATGTCTTAATGATCCCAGCACTAAGGAGAGGAGGACAGGGGATCACTGGAGCTAACTGGTCACCAGCCTAGGTGACTGGGCAAGCTCCAGGTTCAGGGATAGAGAGACCACATCCTTAAATAAGTGACAGAGAAAGAGCTTGAGGACAAGATGCTATATGGAGCCCTGGCCTCTGCATGTGCACATATGCATGCGTGCATGTGCATATACTACTGATGCTACACCCACTGCACACAGACACAAAACAATCTAATTTTAGTTTGCTTTACTGTGGTTAAGCTGTTTCCCAAACACCTCATCCTGGACACTGGGGAATAAAGCATAAGTTTAGTATCAAGGAGAAGCTCAACACCAGAAACTCAGTGGCCCATAAGATGGCTTGGGGTATAAAGGTGCTTGCCACCAAGTCTCATGACCTGAGTTTCATCCTTGGGTCCCACACAATGCAAGAAGAGGAATAACTTTGGACTCATAAAACCTGTCCTCTGACTTACACAAGTGTGTCACAGCACTAGCACACACACACACACACACACACACACAGAGTAAATTAAGTTTTTTAAAAAGAAAATTGCAAGCTGGGTAATGGCAGTGCAGGCCTATAATCCCAGCACCCAGGAAAGAGAGGTGGGAGTATCTCTGTGAGTTTGAGGCCAGCCTGGTCTACAAAATGAGTTCCAGGACAACTGTTACACAGAGAAACCCTGTCTTGAAAAACCAGAAAAAGAAAGAAAGAAAGAAAAGAAAATTATAGTTGTGATGAGATCAACAAAACAATAAAAACGAGGACTCAAAGAAAAGGAAACACTTCATCCAAATCAGTCAGGATGACTTCTAACAGAGGTGGCAAGGGAGAAAGACAGTTGATGCTATCAGTAAATACACTCTTTTCTGGTCCCTGTTTTTCTGTGCACCCAAGGAAGCTAAATTTAAAGGAGCACAAAGGCCCTTAACTAAGCCCAAAGGAGCCAAGACTGTTGAACTCTGCTGCTGAAGCTAAAAGCAGCATCTCCTCCAGCACTTCTTGAGAAAGAGTCTAGAGTCCTGCTTCACCGCACACAGTAACACAAACAGGAGCGCACAATAACAAAGGATGAAGCTTCAGATGGTGGAAGACCCAAGCGCTCATCGTGCAGGGTGTGTCTCGGAAGGGACTCGGTAGGAGCCTGGAGTGCGGAGATGCAGGCGAAGGAATGATGGTGACTGAATACGCATGCGATCCCTTCCCACAAACTAGAGCATCATCAGTACCACGTCCTGGACACTGGCTTTTAGTGACCTCCAAACCAAGTGGTGGAAGACGTTCCCCAACACACCCCTGCGTGTTAGCCCCTGGAAGTGGCCTGGACACAGGATTCAGCTCTTGGATGCGTTTAAGGCTTTCTCATGTTTATGTTTCTTCTCCCCTGGACTCCTTGCCTGTCGACTGATCATTGGTTTGGAGAAGATGGACAAAGAGTGGCAGTGACCAGCTGCGCTGAGCTGAACAGGAGGAGGGCACAGTCTGTGCCATGACTCCCCTGCAGCCCCCTTCCACCCTGTGACTGGAGACCAAATGGGATCCTGGCTGTTTCTGAAAAGACTCTGCCTGCTAGTCCCATCTATCCACGCACAGGTTCAAATCAACCCTGTGACAGCATTGGCTCATGTCCTAGCCTAGAGAGTAGGTGTATCTAAATACCTGGAAAATATAGGGGTGGGGTGAGGGAGCCAAAGTGAATTTTCATTGGGGCTGTGGATGGAAAGGATAATTCATTGTAAAAGGGAAGACACAGTAAACCATGGGGTTGCATAGAGGAAAACTCCAAACTGTTGAGGTAAAGCAGAGGTCACAGAGGAAACAAGGAAAGAAATAGAACCAGGGCCTTGAGCTTGACAGTAACAATTCTACAGCGGATAAATGTTGGCACAAGGTTTGGGGAGACGTGGCGTGAGAGTAGCAAAGGCCCGGTGGTATTCAAAGCTGCCTCTCACACACGCAGGGAGCACGTGCTTTGCCGAAAACGTCAGAAACAGGACAAGATATCAGGACGCCAGCACCTGAGACACTAGAAATCCTTCTCCATGACGCCAGCCCATCACCTCCCTTTAGCTTCTTCTAACAACGCCTTACAGAAGTGACACAGACGACGTGTGCACATGTGTGCCTTGCTGCCACATGCTCTTACTCTGGTGGCTGTCACCAGCTGCTGTGCCGCTAGCTCAAGGGAATGAATTCCGGAAGGACTTTTGAGAATGAAAAGTTGCCGAGAGAGTTTTCTTTCCATTTTAGTGTTTCGCTGTGGGCTTTCACGGTCTGCGTGGAGATTTGTGACGGGAGACCCATTGAGAGTGACTCTGAAAAGTCGGAGCGTATCAACGCCGTCGTGAGAGAAATGGGAAGAGTCTACGAATGTGCGCATTATGTTTCCTTAATTGGAATTCTCTCGAGTAGAGGCTCTCGGATGTGTTGACCCTCAACAGCTGGAGAGACTTTTAAAAACCATAGATTACCAAACCCTTCCCTAGAGTTTCTGATTGGCAAGTAGGAGAGCATGAAATTTTGCATTTCTGAAGAAATACCCAGGGATGCTGGTGCCGCTTCTCAGAAAAACAGGTTGGCTCCCAGCATCTCTTTAAGCACACTTTCTCTAGACAGCAGAACTCTGGTTAAATGATAGATAGATAGATAGATAGATAGATAGATAGATAGATAGATAGATAGATAGATAGCCTTCTTGGGGTTAGTCTGAGGCAAAGAAAGGGTTAAAGTATACGTGTGATGGGAGATGGTCCCAGAAAAGCATGAAGTTTTTACTAAAGGTAAACAAAAAGAAGTAATGAGGGAAAGGAAATGGGGAAAAGGAGTGTCATGAACTCAGTAACGACTGTGGGTACCTAAAACTTCATAGATGACTCTGGGAGACAATGAGAAATCAGGTACCTCCATGTGAGTCCCCCTGGGAGTGGTCATGAGGGAGTATTACACTGATCCTTAATGGAGGGTGGCTGCAGAGACAATGGTTGCTTAGTCCATCCATCTGGCCATAGTGGCTGGCCGGCAGACTCCGGTCCTTCGCGGTCTATGGAGATAAGAAGACCTCCAGCATCAAGCACAGCATGGGGGTGGTGGTTGCTTGCAGACACAGGAACTTTTGTGTTGGCTTGCCCTGAGAATCCGGACACTCTTTCAAGGGGAAAGTGATTGGCTTCTGTGTTCACAAGTCATTGGGTCTAGGTTAGACATCTAGAAAGTGTTCTCCTTGGGAACAATCTGTTCTCAGATCACAGGTGTGTGCTAGAGGGGTAAAGAAATACAGAAGAGTTGAGAGAGAGGAGAGAGAGAGAGAGAGAGAGAGAGAGAGAGAGAGAGAGATCTACAGTCACCCTGCCCTCAACGCATCTATCCAACCCAAGTTTCCGCCTCCACCCTTCTCCAAGCCCCACTGTGAATGTGCTGGCTCACCTCCCATCCTCTGGCTAGCCTGAAGGTCAGACCTCTCTCCTGGTTCGACAACATCCCAGTTTCTTCTGCTAAAACCCAGACTCCTCTGACCTCATCCATCGCTTCCGTTCCCAATAGCATAGCCTCCTTTATTCCTACAGGAAGTCGGAGCAAGATGAATCTGTAGGTTCAACTATTGTCTAGGAATCTTCGCACATTCTGCCTTCCCTGCCTAGACCACCTGGGCTCACCCTGACCACCTTCAGATAACTACCAACAAGGTGGGAATCTGGAAGATCTGCCAGCTTGCCTGAAATTGCTCCATTGTTAAGGCAATAATTTTTGTAAACACATGTTAACCTAACTACTTGTTTGGTTCTTCTTAAGTCTGGTGGCAAGGAACATTTTTTTTAATCCTCCTTTATGAAGAGTGCCACCTAGTGACTCGGCTACATAACAATCCTCCGGGCTGCCTGGCATCCCCTATCATGTCACATGAGTGAGTCCAGTTGGTGCGGATCAACTGGCCTGGCAGCAGCCATGTTGGTAACGGCCTGCCTCCTACAGACAGCTCAGCTTCCCTTGTCTGCTTCTATTTTTATCAGCAAAAGAGGAAAAAATAGCATCCCTGGTGGTTTATAACTGGAAACATGCCCTAGATATTCTTGGCTGCCCCAACCTTTCCTAGAAGGGGTGGAAAAGTGAAAAAGGCAGGTTCAGAAACAACAGCTTTCTCATCCGTCCATGCAGCACGGATGCCGCCAGGTTAATTAAGGACGACGAAATGTGGTTGACGTGGAAACAATGTGGGTCAGAAGCAGCAACGTTGGCTTCTAGACGTACAAGGCTTCCAAGAGGAAACCGGAGAATCGGCAGCGGGCCTGTGGCCGTCACAGGGAGTTTTAAATAGCTGGCTTCACTCAGGTTGTAGGATTAGTTTTCTGAACCCGACCACGCACGGGGAGGGGGCAGGTCTGTGAGGCTGGAGAACCAACCCAACAGGTTGGATCCAGCCCTTGCTAGTCCTAAATCCCAGCACCTGCTTGGGTGACCTTAAGCTGAGAACTTAGAGACTTAGATAACAGCCGCCTTCTGAAGAAGGGTGCTGGGTTAGGGAAAGCGTACGGATATAGCAGAACAGTGACCCTTGTTCTTCCTAGAAGCTACTGTCTGTAGCTCTCCTAGGCCTCTCCATCTCTTCCAGCGGGTCTCTAATGTGGAGGAACAGCCCCCTATGACCCCATAGGACAATTCTTCACTCTCTGCTCTTGTCACAGAGCCTACCAGTGACTCTCTTTAGCCTGAAGGCCAAAACCAACCTGCCACAAAAGTAGACCGTTGACCTTGGTTGGAAGGTGACTGGCTGGGAAAGGACAAAAGTGGCTGCTGCTAATGGCCTCTACTGCCACCCTTCCCCGTGCCTGTGATATGCTCTCGGCAGACCTGGATGATGCCTTCCTGACTTCCAGGGATTCTGATGGGGCTGCCAATCAACCACCCTGCCCTGTGCCCCCAACAATTACACAAGCATGGGCTTCTGCACAGCATGCCCCATAATGAGCCAACCCAGAGAAGAGAGAAATAGATGATCAATCGGCTCATCTTTCCTTTCCATGTAGAGGATCCTGGAGAAGACAAACACGTGGCTGATGACCGTTTTCTCTGCAACGTGGAGGAAATGAATGGGAAATGAAGGCACGGTCAGCAAGGCGGAGAATCAAGAGTAACGTGCTTACCTGCGGCTTGTCTGGATCCCTGCGCCTCCCGTGCCTTTCCCCTCTGCTACACCCACACTTTTGTTTGGTTTTCTAAGCTAGTGTAAAACAGCTGCTTGTTTCTTAAATTTGAGAGTACCCCGAGTCACACAAACTCCTCACTTAGTCCTCATCTTTCTATCTGTGGAACTGGGCCTCGGGAGTTTTCTTTGTCTCCATGGCACAGCATCTCCATTGCTTGGTCTTTCTGCCAGCACCTCATGTGCTAGGGCTCTTCAAAAACCTTGGACCCACTTTCAAAAATAGTTTCGGTGCATGTGTGTGTGTGTGCAGGTGCTGGCAAGTGTGTCTGTGTGTTGTATGAGTATGTATGTATACATGTCTATGCATATAGAGAAAGGTTGATGTCTGTGTGTATTGTATACATGTCTATGCACAGGCATGTAGAGCCTGGAGGTTGATGGGGGAAGTGTTCCTCTAATGATATCCACCTCATTGTTTCTTGTATTGTAAATAATCTTTCACATGATGTATTCTGATTACTCTCTCTATTCCCACAGCTTCACTCAGATGACTTGCAGAGTCGCTCCCAGGATCGTGAACACTAGTCAATAGGGATGAGAGATCCAGTTAGGCAGCAGATCTTCTTCTCCAAGCTCAATGAGCTATGTACGCATTGTCTTCAGCAATGGGGGCTTACCATCAGTTTGTAGGAAAGCAGCCAATAACCTTGGTGATAGCCTGAGTTGCTTGGGGTTTCCAGGGGACTCTTTGGCCAACAGATCTATTAGATGTAACTCACTCCTAGCATTGGAGGTCTCCTTTTTTCACTTAGTCTTTTGAGACGTGGTCTCTCACTGGACCTGGAGCACAGTGATTAGACAAGATTAGCTGCCTAGCAAGTCCCAGGATTCCCCGTGTCCCTTCTTCCCCATCAGTGGGATTACAGGTGCACGTCACAGTGCCTGGCTTTTTATACAACTGCGGGGGAGCCAAACCCAGATTCGTATCTTTGTATGGCAATCACTCACCAAACATCACTCTTGACTTGTGCCTAGAGCCAACACAGATCTCCAGACGGCAAATGCCAGCTCCAACCAGATGGACTAACCAAGGCTACTAAACTCAAACTCATTTCTGGTAGTGTCTTCCATCTGCCGTCACAGGAAAGTAACAGAGACGCACTCTGGGCGTACATTGTCCATGCTGGCAACTGAGTCTCAGTCAATCCATTCAAATCTGATTATTTTTAGGGCTCCTGCTGCTTCGGGCTATGAGAAGATCATGCAGTTTTTAGAACCCCAAATTAACACATCAACTATAATAGCCTCACACCTTAACTTTCCATGAATAGCCACATCTAGTTTAAGTGTGTCTTTTGGCAAAGCCACAGAGACCAAGGAAAATGCCCCTGAATGACCAATTTTCAGAAAAACAGCTCTGGAAAAAATATTAAGGCCTTTCGCAATACAACATACAAAATGCAATTTTGCTTTTCCATCTTTCCCTAGGTTCCAGGAGGCAGAGGCAAGCTGATGGGTTTAGGACTCTGTATGTAGGTCACTGGCTCATGTCCACCTGAGAACCATTTTCCGTGAGATTTTTGCTCAGGAAGTGAGCATATCTAAATTGTAAAGTTCTTTTGTGGAGGCTAGAATTCAAGTGGGAAAAAATAGACATGTTGTGTGAGCATCATTTCTGTTTTGGCATGTGTTCAACCTGACGATAATTACAGACATGACCACCAAAGCTCCCTGAGTATCCCACAGCCAAAATCTGTATGGGGAGTAGTGGTGGCAGGGGACAAATTGTGGTTCTGTTTACAATGCAAAAGTGCACTTTCTAGATTTATGCCCAGAGGCCGCTTGTCGTTTGTTGTTTGGCCGGCGCTTCCTGGAGAAGCTTTTGTGTGATTATTTCCATGCATTTTTCTAAACCCTCCTGCTCTCAGGGGTGCCCAAGAAGAGAATGGAAGAAGCTACAGAGCCAGAAAACCATGCAGTCTGAGTTCTTAAAATGAGGAGCAGGGAAAGTGAAGAAGGGACATGGGATGATGTTTCCAACTCTGTCTAGAAACACACTCATCTTCCAAGTTTCCGAAGCCCATGCGGAAGCCATATTGGCCTTTGAAATCGTCCTTCTATCTGCCGCCATCTAACGAAGGGTTAATTAGACCAACTTTATTGCCTGTCTCCTTAACTACCCGTCACCCTAACACAGTCTGAGTCTAAAGACGATGCTGTGTCTTTAGTCGGGTTCTGAATGGCTGCCTGTACCTGGAAGAAGAGAGCCATGAGCCCAGGTGGAAGAATTGTCATGCTAGGAGCTGGGGAGTCAGCCCAGCAGGTGCAAGAGCTTGCTGCCAAGCCTGTCAATCTGAGTTCAGCTCCCAGAAATGACATAGTCGAAGGAGAGAAGTGACTCCCAAACACTGTCCTCTGACCTCCACACACACCACCACGCATGCGTTCCCAACTAAACAAACAAATGACTGTAGTAAAATTCTTATGGTTTGACCCTTAAAGGCTCACAGTTTAAATGCTTGACCTGTAGCTGGTGGTTCCGCTTTAGAAACTAGGAGATGCAATTTAACTAGAAGACCCAACTAGAGACACAGAGTTACTTGGGTTAAACCTTAAAAGTGATACCTAGTCCCCAGACACATCTCTACTCCTTGTTACTTGGACATAAGCAACTCTATCATGCTTTTTCTGCATGATGGGCTGAACCCTCTAAACTGTCAGGCAAAGTCAAGTATTCGGTCACAGTAACCAGAAAAATAAGCAATACAAGAAAGTCCCACCTTTAGTGGTGTGTTATGAAATATGACTTGTGAGTATTAAGTATTTTATGCCAAAAACCAACACCTTAACCTTAAAACAAACAAACAAAATAACCAATTTGCAAATCTCTTTTAACTTATTTTGGTTCATGCCTTTTCCATCCTCTCAGCATTAAAAAAAAGTATCCTTTCAAAATTCTTATTTATAACTTATATATATAATCTGAGCTAAAAGTATACAATTCTCATTTTCTTTTCAAAACAGCATTTGCTTTGAGAATTCTCCTTCTTCATCCCCTTATTTGGATGCTTTAAGGTTTTCTTGTCTAATTTCTCTGCAAATTGCTAATGCATGAACACAGACTGTTCTTTAGTAGACAGGAAAATTCCAACATTTTAGAAACATATTTTGTTATCTGTGGTTTCTTTTGCATTTTTTTCTATTTAGTTTTTTTTTTTAAATGTCTTAATTGCTCGAAATGTAGACAGGGCTGGTATGAGAGATTAGCAAATGAATATTTAACATTAAAAAGAAAATAATCCAGAAGGAAAAAAAATGCTCAGAAGCATCTAAAGGAATTCAAAAGTACCATGGATCTTGTCACATCTGAAATACACTTAGAGTTATAAAAACCATTCTAATTCAGGGAAACAGATTTGTTCATCATTCTCTCAGGTGTTTGATTAGTACACAATTAGAAAAGCCATATGGAATGGCTAGCTCCAGATGAGCCTTTATGGCAAAGCTGTTAAAACAGTCATTAATGCACGTAAGCTATAAAACTGCCACCCATGACCACGCTCCGCTTGAGTTGTGTTTTGACAGATCGTCTGAGGATCCACTTTTGTGGGATTCTCCTGACTTTGGGAGTACCAGCTTTTCTGACCCTTTGCTGTAGTTGGTCCTACATTTTGAGTGGCAATGAGCAACCAGCATGATTTCTCTGTGCCTCCATTTGATTATATGCAATGTAAGGTTGTTGACGGGCCTTAAATGTAATGATTGGAGTGTTTAACTAAGTAGTTGTTAGCTTTTGTAGGACCACCTGCTGGCACAATCTAACGTCATCACTCAGCTCTACCAGAACTTTCAAATACGTTTCACTGAAGAGGGATCTGGGCACGCAATAGAGACTTTGATAATGTATACCATCAAATGTGTATTAATGACATGCCAAAGTTAGTCTTCAAAGCTCTAGGAGATGTACAAAAAGAGGAACAAAAAGGCCTGCCTACGATGGCATTTTATTAGGTCTCATGCAGGTATTTTTCTGTTCCACATCACAGCGCCAACATTTGTTTCAATGTGTCTGAGGTTGGTACTGGCATCATAAAGAACTGACATAGTAATACAGCATCCTCAGAATAATATTCAATCCTTCCTTCCCCTCTTCTTCAGGATTCCCCAAGCTTGGCCTGATGCTTGGCTGTGGATCTCTGCATGTTTCCATCAGTTGCTTGGTGAAGCTTCTCTGACAACCACTGGGCTCGGCATTGATCTGTGAGTACAGCAGAATGTCACTAGCAATCACTTCGTTGACTTTTTCCTCTTTTTTTGCCAGGCATGTTTGGTTCTATTCCTAACATTTATTTTTAGAGGTAAAAAGTGGGGATCTGATTCTATGAATTTTGAGAACTTGGCATTAACAGGACAACCATAGCCTGGCTCTCCCTTTCATCAAATAACCCTCTCTGGTTTCTGAAAGGAGCTTTGTAATAGTTTTTGACACATGTGGACAGGAGGACATGCACGGATATTCACTACAGTATATTTCATAACAGTAAACAGAATATCCCTCAAGGGTGAAATGAGTAAGTAACTTTGAATCTATTTGTATAGCCATGAAAATGACTCAGTGGGGCCACAAGGGAACTATTCAGTTAGAATGTTAAAGGGAAATTAAAAGTTTGGAATCATGGGTTTGTTTTTCTTTTTGAACTATTTCATAGGATTGATATCACACGGAACAATTCAATATGCTTAAAATTCATAAGCGCTTCATTATGAAGAGAGCTCCAGCTAGCCAGGAAGCAGACCAAGGATGAGCACCCAGGGGTGTCTTCTTCAATGCTGTGCTTTCAAAACAATAGAAAACTAAACCTAAGGGATACAGTTCCTTATGAAACTGAGTAACTCAAGGTGAGGGGAAGAGAGAGGGAGATAGAGACAGAGAGAAAGACAGATGGACAGAGAGACAGATGGAGACACATAAACACACACACAGAGGCAGACAGACAGCAAGATCAAAACATGTTCCATTTAAAAAAAAAAGTATAATGGGCCAGCTCATTAATGAATTTACTTTCCAACCAGTTTGAAGACCAACATTTAGTTCCTGTAACCCACATGGTGGAAGGAAGAACTGACTCCTGTTAGTTGTGCTGCGGCTTGATCACACACATGCATGTACGTGCGCGCGCGCGCACACACACACACACACACACACACACACACACACACACACATGCACGAAACGGCAACAGGCAAATTTAAAAGTCCAATGCAAACCATGACACGCAGTGAATGGATGTATTCTTGCCTCCTCACACTTTGAATTCTTTTTCATGCTTTTTCCCATCTTAACAAATTTGCAGCTTGAAAGCCACAGGTTCACAGTTTTTGTTTTTTTAAAAAAAATCTGATTTAAAAGGTATGAATATTATCCAGTTCTTTAATTGTCTGATTGCACGGATTCGCCAGGGAGAATTAGCGGTGGTTTGGTGACACAATTCGTAAGCAGAAAACTTACTAATTTGTAATAGCTTTCCAACTATTAACTCACAAAGCCCTCTTGACTCAGGAAGTGCTACTGCATGCAGAAAAAGGAACAGTGACAACTGTGGCTACTCCAGTCCCTTTCGTAGGTACAGAATTGTCTTCCTTGAAAATAGCCTCCTGTTGAATTTCTAGCATGGGAGGTGAGCCTCTCCGGGCCTGCCTCCACACCTGCAGAGGCGTGGGGTTACTACACTCACCTGGAGGAGATATAGCTAGGCTCACCTTGGTATCCTGCGGGGAGCTGGTAAGGAGCAAGGTGAGTTAAAAGAAGGTCTGTATCTGGAAAATTAGCAGGCGACTAGCTAGCAAACTGTGTCTGTTCCCCAGCTATCCCCCTGGGAGACCCTGTCAAGCTAATGTATCTATGAGAATTTGATGTAGAAGTCAAACATGCTGCTTCATGTCAGAGTCAACTTGGTGTGGCAGATAATGCTAAAACCCAACAGGCATGGAGGACTGGATGGATTAGTTACTTTTCTTGTTACTGTAACTAAATACCTGACAGAAGAGACTTAAGGGAAGAGGGTTTATTTGGGCTCACAGTCTGACAGGAGAGAGTCCACTGTGGTGGAAAGGCATGGCTGCAGGTGACTTCATGGCAGGCAAGTGTGCAGCTGGGACCATTCCCCTGGCATCTCGGCAGAATAGGAAGCAGAGAGCGCATTATAACTGAGGCCAAGCTATAAGCTGGGGACCTTCTTCTCCCAGTGAGGCCCCACCTCTCAAAGGTTCCACAATCTACTGAACCTGCACCACCATTTGGGGACCCAGTATTCAAAGACATGATCCAACGGGAGACATTCAGACCACAACAAAGGGCAAAGGGATGTTTGTTTCCTCTGGGCTGAACAAAGCTAGAGAATAGTTCACTATTTCAAGACTCAGAAGGGTACCAAAGATCCTTAATGATCCTTAATAGTCACATCCCAACAACTCGCATGGATAAACCTGGACTGCTCTGAGGAGTGAGTGGGGGAGAAGGGTGTGATGGGAGACGTTGAGTGGATCCTTCACCTTCGCCTCCACTCCAGGCTCCCCTGACAACCAGGGACCTCTGTGAGAATGCAGGCTCAGGAAATCAGGCAGCACCCGTTCTACAGATTCACACCCAGGCACTGAGCAGAGAAGTTATCAACCCACCATGTCCCGGGTTCCAGCATTCCTAACGACAGCTATGTGCTGCCCAGGGAAGTGAACATCATCACTACATCAGCTGGGTAGAGCTGGTAGCAACAGAGCCTTAAGAGAACAAAACATGGATCTTCAGTTTTGGGGGCAATCTAGATGAAGAAGCAAGCAGCAAATGGGAGTGAGGAACAGGGCACCCCCTATGGGACAGAACCAAAAGCAGTGAGTGACTACCATTTCGCTTGGAGCTGACTACTGCAGATAAAAAAGATGGCAGGGACCTGCCAAGGCCACGCCTGTCTGTGAGCCCTGGAAAGTTTGGACCAATAGGCTCCTCCCAGCCTCTCTCTATGCCCAGAGGAAAGATTTACAGTTGCAAAGGAACTGCTGAGAGAGGTCAAAAGATACAGCTGGTGTCAAGACACCAGCAATTTGCTCTGGCTTAATTTCTCCCTGTGCCTTCCAGGCTATTTTCGCAGGGCACACAATAAAATCTCTCGAGAGTGAGAGAAGAGCCAGGAGACAAGTTGCTTCCGCGATTGCCCTTGACCTCTTGACTTCAGATGACTGGACTGTGTGCCTCCGACATAACAGATGGCTCCCACCCCTCTGCTTCTCACTGGATTCTCATCAATTTTGTTTCATCCCAAACTCTGGCCCAGCAACATAATATGACCTTTGCTTACCTGGCCTTAAGGAGCAGAGTCAGGTAAACTGAAAGAGAAGAGGATGCTGTTTGCTCAGCCATAATCATCCTAGGTTCTAGGAGGGACAGCAAGGATCTTGCTCACTGTTACAAGCAGTAAATCCCATAGTGACCACAGCAAAGGAATTGTTTCTCTGAGAACAGAGGCCATGCTTCCAGACTCAAGTTTTTAATTCAAGTTTCTGGTTGGGGCACAACTCTCATGGGATGCTCCTCAGTGTATTTGAAATCACACAAAATGGTTTCGATACTTTCTGCTATGATCGTGTCAGTTTGATTCTATCCATTGTTAAACTGGCTTTGCAGATGAGAACGGCCTGAGAATCGAAGTCTGACAGGTAAGAAACCGCTTTCCCTAGGATTATGTCGGGGAAGGCTGTGACTTCTCATTCGGTGAGTGCAAAATAATTGTAATCGATGAGTTAATAAAAAATAAATTAAGTTGGGATTACAAGTAGCTTCAGGGACTAAGAAGCTTAAGAGAAAGTTGATAAGCCCTACAACAGTGTCAACCACCAAGCCTTGTAAGCCTAGCCCAGAACTTGTGTCACTAAGAACCAAGAATCTGCTTTAGAGAGCATCGGTGCCCTGGAAAGTTCCAGAGCCTGACAGTCCATATTAAATCAGTTAAGTCAGTCTCAGATGAATACTACAGATCCCAGAACTTTATATAGATATATAAAATGATGTATGTATGTACAAAGGTAGGAGAAATGCTGTCTAGGGGGATGAAGGAAACAAATGTAGGGTGGAGAGAAAATTGGAGGAGAGAAAAGGGGTGTGGAGGTATGCTGGAAGTATATTGTGTAGTTGTATGATATGTCTTTATAAAATCCAGTGCTACACACAATGAACCCCTGTTCAAAAAGGAAAAAAAAGCATTGTCAGTGTAATAGAGGGGGAAAAGAAGGCCTTAAGAGCTAAAAGACATCGGTGTGCTTTCAACTCAACACAGACCAACAAGAATAAATACTGTCCTTTCTTCCCCGCTCATTGTTGCAGCAAAATATACTGCGTTAAGAATTCCTCAGGTGTTAAAAAATGAGAAAGAAAGCCAGACAATGCTGGCGCACGCCTTTAATCCCAGGACCCAGGAGGCAGAGGCAGGCGGATTTCTGTGAGTTCGAGGCCAGCCTGGTCTACAAGAGCTAGTTCCAGGATACTGTCTTGAAAAAAAACAGAGAGAGAGAGAGAGAGAGAGAGAGAGAGAGAGAGAGAGAGAGAGAGAGAGAGAGAGAGAGAGAGNAAGAGAGAGAGAGAGAGAGAGAGAGAGAGAGAGAGAGAGAGAGAGAGAGAGAGAGAGAGAGAGAGAGCTTTTAAAATTCAAATCTGGGTTTCCTGAAGAAGTAATTCAGTTGATAAGTACAATAAGCATAAAGAACCCCGGAGCTGAGCTGGGTGGCAGTAGTGCACGCCTTTAATCCCAGGACCCTGGAGGCAGAGGGCAAGGAGAAACCCTGTCTCGAAAAACAAAGCAAAACAAAAAAGAATCCCAGGACTAGATTGTAGACGAGAGGAAGAGTACTTGCTTAGCAAGCCCAAGGTCCTGAGTTCAAGGCCCAGCACTGCATGTTTTGGAAAAGGAACAGAAGAACAAATAAGTTAGAAAGATTTCTAGCTGCTACCTAATGAATTATAAATACAGTTATAAAATTTAGTGTGTCAGAGGTTATTCTTGAAGAATAGGCTCATTGTGCATTTAGCAGTTACTTCACTTAGTTTAACCTTAATAGTCAGTAAATACACTTATGTAAAGTATTATGAAAAAAGGAAAATAATATGCCAACCATAGAAATGAAAAAAAGCATGATAAATTTCACCTCATAAGGAATGGATACTCTTACAGACAGAAGATGAGTGATATTAATAAATGTTTATCTTAATCAATATAGGTTAAAAATTGTGTGTATTTTCTAAATTACTGGAAATAAAAGGGTCAATAAAAACTGAACAAAGATTACCATAAGAAGTAGGTGTCTTGTCTTTTGTTAACTTCATAGGACCTAAAGTCAACTGTGAAGAGGGAGCCTCTATTAAGACAACATCTTCATGAGATAGGGCTGTAATGAGCCCGTAGGGCATTTTCTTAATTAGTGATTGATGGGGAACGCAGCCAATTGTGAATGATGCCATCCCTGGGCTGCTGGTCCTGGGTCCTGGGTCCTATAAGAAAACAAGCCATAAAGAGCAAACCAGTCAGCCTCTTTACCCTGTGGCCTCTGTATCAGTTCCTGCCTTCAGGTTCCTGCCTATTTTGAGTTCCTATGTTGATTTCTTTTTGAAGAAACTTTGACTCCAGACATGGAAGTCAAATAGGCCCTTTTCTTCCCCAACTTCCTTTTGGCCATGGTGTTTCATCATAGAAATAGTAAAAGAAATATCAGGAGGCTGGGAAGATGTCTCTGTGATTAAGAGTGCTTGCAGCTCTTGCCGTGGGCCCCATGCAGGTTCCTAGCAACCATGAAAGGCAGCTCACACCACCTATAACTTCAGCTTCAGGGGATGCTAGGCCCTCTTCTGGCCCCTCACCCATGTAATATACAAGCGTAAAGATGATTCTTTATATAAATTTAAAGAAACAATTAAGGAAGCAAATGGACAAAATCACTAAAATGAAGTGCGGCTATTGCCACAATAAGCAGGAATGTCTTAAGCTCCTAATTGTAAAGATAACGTTTCTGTAAAATTGAAGCAAATAATGAAATAATGAAATTCAATCTTGCTGTTTATAGCTCACTTAGGGTAAACAAAATTAGACTCAGACTCACCAGGGTGTGTGTGTGTGTGTGTGTGTGTGTGTGTGTGTGTCTAAAAATAGTGATTAAAGAAAAGGACCTTCAACTTGAGAGTAACTGGGAATTTGGGAAGGGTTTGAGGAAAGGTAGATGGAAGGGGCTAGAAGGAGGAAAGAGGAGGGGCAAAGTGATGTAACTATTTCAATTAAAAACATTAAGTATATATAATTTTAAAAAAAGATGAGTAAAAGTAGCAAACAAAATTTGAAAAGAACAGCAATATTACTACACTTAAAAATCCTAAGCAAATCATGTACCATAATGATAAAATCAGTGGCAGAGGCATATAAATGAATAAACATCATGCCTCGCATAGTTATCATGAACTGTATGAAATCAGTCTGCCAGATGGAAAAGCTCTCACGGCCACAACCACAGTAGAAGAGTTTAATTTCTGTCTTTTGCACTTGAAAGATCGAGTTAATCACGAATTCTACGTTCCAGATTATTCTGTAATAAACCACATTAGCAGCCATGAAATGTTATGAACTTCGCAGTTCAAACACACAACCTATATCTTGTCAAGTGTTTCCAGCATGCTTACAGATGTTAGTTTAAAGGCGGGAGAGATAACTCAGCAGCTGAGTGTGTACCCCTCCTGCACAGGACCAGAGTTAGGGTGGTTGCCACTCCAGCTTCAGGGAATCAAACACCCCAGACTTTAAGGGAAGCTGCGGTAATGTGTGCATAGCCCCCACAGATATATAATTGAAAAGTTCTTAATTAGTTTTATTTAAGAGCACAAAATTCAATAATTATGAAGCATAGAGCCAGTACATCTTAAATTCTTTTTTGATAATTTTTTTTTTTCATTTTTGGTTTTTGAGACAGGGTTTCTCTGTAGTTTTGAAGCCTGTCCTGGAACTCACTCTGTAGACCAGGCTGGCCTGGATCTCACAGAGATCCACTTACCTCAGCCTCCTGAGTGCTGGGATTAAAGGCGTGTGCCACCACCACCCAGCACTTTTATGATAATCTTAAAAATATCTGTTCACAGTACAATTGGACACTGTACCATAGCCAAAGAAATACAAGCACTTCGGGATTCCAGGGTATCTTTGGAGACCCACTGCGTTACATGGGAGATGATGGTCCCGTGTATGAGATGAACTTCTGCAGAATCCACTTATGGCCCCCTGAATGTGGGTCCAGGTGAGACTGCTGGGTACTGTCCCTGGGGAGGAGGGGGAACACCCCTCCTAACTCCTACCCCATCTGATGTTCCTGCTCTTGCCTCCCTGCCCACTGGGGAGTGGGTCCAGCAGCAGGCCACCAAACACTCTGCCTCCTCAGTCTCTGAGGGAGCTGACCTTGACATCTGATCCTTCATCCAGGCCGCAGCCAGCTCACTTGGTAAACTTCATTTTTTTTAAATTTATTCATTCAAAACTCTGCCTAGGCCCCAACTTTACAGTAATCTTCTTATTTCCTGTCTTTTTGTGTTCAATTTCCTAAAGCTGCAGACTTTAAATGTCCAAGCTGCAGACAGACTAAACCCAGTCAAGACAGAATACAAACAGATTTTCAGTGCTATTTAACTAAAATGGTAATATAAAATGTAATTTTTGTTAGTCAATGTGAATACAGCCTTGGTTTCAAAATCAAAGTGACTGAATTCATTGTATCACAAAACATAGGAAAGTTGGATCAATACCAACAGTTTACATAAATATGTGTGCATTTATATGTATATATACATATGTAGATATATATATATATACAAATGACAGTCATAATTAAAGAAGACATTGTGACTTTGGGAGGGGAGGGAGGAGTTGGAGGGGAAGAAGGAGGAGAAGGGATGATGTAGATGCATGTATGAAGTTCTCAAAAAATTAAGTTATTTCTTGCAAAGTATGGATATTAGCATATTTATAATCATAAAAATATGCAGTAATACATCATAATTTGGGAAAATACATTAATAAACATAATGCAAATCGTGTAAAATTTGCTCCAAACTGATAATTTATCATTTATTGAAGTTGGGTATAGGCTTCATATGCAGCTTTTACTTTATTCTCCTTTATGTTTCTTGATCATTTCTAAATTACTCTTTCTATTAAGATAGGGCAGCATACATTCCATCACACTACAGCATGCTTCTGCATTAGGAAATCCACATCAAACGCTCCTTATATCACTAGAAAAGAAACAATATCTGATCCTATCAAAGAGACAATCCTGAAAAAAATTCCACTCATCCAAGAAAAATGTATTTTGTTAAAATAAAAAAATTCAAACTAGCAGCTAACATGATATTTATAAATGGAGGTATACACGTATATTAGATTTATTAGGTGTTACTTTTCCATTTGGGTATTTTATACGCATAGATATCATTTGTTTTTCCTGCTAAATCCATAAGGAGTATATTATTACCACCATCCTCACTTCATTATACGTGATGGAACCAAGAACAGAGAGGTTAAGCAGCTGGCCCCAGGGCACGAGGCTCATGGGGAAAGGGGCTGGGATGAAGATGCAGATGCTCCCACTCCAGAGCCTTTCTCTCCATCTCTGTACCTTGGGGCCTCTCCCATGGTGCTTCACCTGTGGGAAACTGTGCAAAGATCTATCCCTTGCAGCAGGACCACACCTGCTTTACCCCTGCGATTTCACAGCTATTCAGTGTTATTCCGCAAGCTCCCATGATTAAGAAGCATGACAAAAGAGAATCACAAAGAGAAACAAATACCCAGAGAATGAATATGTATATTTTTTCCATTATCTTAACACTGGAACTATTTCCTCTGGGAAATTCAGGATAATCAGTTAGAAAATTATTGGAAGGAATGCGCCAATATTAAATAGCTACTACGTGGAAGAAAGTTGTCCTGGGTTTCAGAGGTTTTCAGTTAGAGAGCATAATGAAAAATAGATTCCCTTAGGGACGGCAAGAAAATATCTGGGATGCCTAGAAACAAGGAGACCAGTAAACAGAAAAACGCTCTCCGTGAGTGAAGGAAAACACACATTTTAGGTACATAGAATAAGGTAAGGCTATAAAAAAAATAAATCCTACACCATGTCCCTGGAGGCAAACTTTCTATTACAAAGAGCTTGGCTCCCAGAATTAATTTGTAAAGATCATACATGACTATTACAACCCCAGTCGAGTGACTGGAGAGGGAGGGGGAGGGGTGTGGGGCGTGGGGAGTGGTGGGAGGGGGAGGGAAAAGGGAGGCGGGGAGGAGGCGGAAATTTAGAAATCCCATGGAACAACAAAAAGTAACAGGGACCCGGGATGGCAGCTGCCCTTTCAATTATGTTCACATACTTTCAGAATTGTATTTTAAGGGTTTATTTATTTGACTTTATAGGTATGTGTGAGTGTACGCTTGTATGTATGTATACTGTATGCGTGCCTGGTGTCCACAGAGGGCAGAACAGTGTGGCAGGTCTCCTGAGACTGGATGTATAGGTAGTTGTGATCAATTCTGCGGGTGCTAGGAGCAGAATGCAGGTCCCACACAAAAGCGGCCGGCGCTCTAACCACTGGCCATTTCTTTAGCCCAGTGTAAGAATTCTTGAGTGGGTGTTTACTATGTGCAAACATGGCCGTGCCCATCAAGAAACATGGGGCAGAGAAGAAAACTCAGTTCAGAGAAGAAACAGTATGAACACCCATAGGAAAAAATGTACTTTCTCCTCTGAGACATGAAATGCTCCAAAGGCATTTCTGAAACTTTCATGATATAGCTGACTATAGGTTAAGCCTTTGTTTATCCACAAAAGCCACCCTTTGATTCTGACAGAAGGCTACACGTCACAAACCTGTCCTTGATCAGGGGAATACATGAGGGAAGTGAAAATCTAAGAGGACTGAGGTTTTATAACTATTTTAAGGCAAACAAGTAAACTGTTGATGTGGGATTCCTTTATATGTGTCGCCTTAATTGGTTGATGAATGAAGATGTTTTGACCAATGGCTTAGCAGAGTGAAGTCAGGTGGGAAGTCCAAACAGGGATATAGAGAGAAAGTAGACGGAATCAAAGGGATGCCATGTAGCTACAAAAGGAGAAAGATGCCGGAACCTTACTGATAGGCCACACTCTCATAGTGATGCATATATTCATAGAAATGGGTTGATTTGGGATGTAAGAGCTAGCTAAGAATATGCCTGAGACATCGGCCAAAGCAGCTTCTTTGTTAACCATGGTAATAAAACATGTTCACAGCGTACAGAGGGGAATCCCACATCACATGTAACTGGGGAGAGGGCTCAGTAATTAAAATACTTGCTGTACTAACACGAGAAAATGGATTCAGTCTTAGCACCCACACCATGAGACAGGAGTTGTGGAGTGCACCTGTAATTCCAGTGCTGGGGATGCAGAGGCAGGAGGACTCTTAGGGTTTTTCTGGCCAGCTAGTCCAGCTACATAAGCTTGCACCAGGTTCATTAAAAGACTTTATTTTAAAAATTAGGTGGAGAACGATTGATACAGACATCCAACATCAACCACACACACACACACACACACACACGCACAAACTCTCACATGCATGCACACACACACAAATGGTACAATATATGGAATCTGATGTTGTCTAATGCTCTGCAGAGAGATAGTGGAGGTGCTAACATCACATAGACATGGTAACCTATGCGAGGTAGACAAGCCATGATCACTCCAAAGTAAATTCTTACCTCTCTAGAAATTTCTACAAGATAGGACTTTTTCCAGATTTTAAGTTTTTGCTTAAACTTAAACTTAAACTCACCGGAACTTGCCTGTAGTTTGCCATGTTTCACGACTTTCAATCTTGTTCTAATATTTAAAAGTTTCATGTTGAAATAATCTACCTCCAACAATAAAATGAATTCACCAGAATGGGCTTTGGTGAAGAATAAGGGTCAAATGCAAAAAGAAGACTCCACATATACATGTGTGTATTTGCCTGAGAAGAAGGGAACCTGAAAATTGGCATTCCACCCATGGAATAAAAAAGCTCTCAAGATCTCAGAGTTAGAAAGCCTTCCAGTGAGTCTCGAATTCCTTTGGCCATCTTCCCAACAACAAGCATTCAGACTATGCCAGGAGACAGGCAACAGTGGGAATTTATTACTAGCATGGTCAGCCAATAATAATAATATAAAGGCAATGGATTAGGCATCTGCCATGTGCCAAGCCCTGTGCTAAGTGCTTTGCCCAGATTATTTCCCTGAAGTCTCATAATAATCTCAAGGGGTGGACACCATGCTGCCTACTGCATAGACACAGAAAGAGAGACTTGCTGGAATCACGTGACAAGCCCAGTGGAAGATCCAGCACCCTGTTAATTTTCTCTATGCTAAAAGACTCTTCTCTTTATGAATTCAAGTCTATCTCTGCCCATTCATCAAAATCCAACTCTGTGGAATCTTAAATATTAGACAATTTTTCAACATCTAGAGGCCATAAAGAACAAGGAAGCCCTGGCCCCAGAGAAGGGCTAAGTATAGAGGAACTTAAAGTGTAGAGGAAAACTGAGGCCTGGCATCAAAGAGAAAACTCAGAACGAGACCAAGGAAGAAAAGGCCAGGGGGATGAGAAAAGAACAGATGCCAACCAGGGAATGAAAAGGACCCCGAGGCCACCTTCTGAAAGAGATGGGGTCGATTGCCCAGGATACCGTCCAGGACATCTTCAGGAGCAGCCAGCTGCTGAAACGCATGCAGAGTTTGAAAGTCAATGATGGAACATGGCCAGTGGTTCCATGAGAGATGCCTTAATTTTTCAGATGTTCAAGACTTAGAGAAGAATACGCTAGCAGTCTGCTGAGCATGGTAATACTTGGCATTGTGTGGGAAAGAGGCAACGTTTAAACTTTTGGAGATTGTGCCTTCATCTATCAAATAGAACTTACAGCCACAACTTCAGCACATTTTAGAGAGGAAATCTCTAATGTATAAAAAATGTTTAGCATGCAGTAACTACTTCATAATATTGAGGGGTTCTGTTGTTGTTTATCTCAAGGAGGATACGGAGAGGACCAAGTATCTGATAGAAAAGAAATTAGTAGAGGGCTAGAAGAAGGTGATGAGTTACTCCGCCCACACAAAAAGCAAGTAGCAAGCCTACAGCTGGGCTTCCTGGGGCCAGGAGATTGTAGAGAGCAGAGACTTGGGGAGCTGATAACTCAGCATCTAGACCCTCATCTCCATGTCCCAGGTCTTCCTCTCCATCACCCAGGATCTCTTTTCCATGGTCCAGGTCCTCCTTTCTCCATGGCGGGACTGACGTGAGTATATCAGCTCTCCTGTCTATCTGGCTCCTGTGTTCTGGAAGATGTCCTCTTGCCACTGGGTTTCTTTGATTTTCTTTGTTTTCTGTTTTGTTTTAAATAGATCTCACCCAGCCAGAATCTTTGGCCACAATGCGGTCTTGATTGCAGACCGTGGGTATGGCTCTTTGGACGAGAGTGTAGAGAGAGTGGGCTCCTGAAGTGAGCAGGGACTAGCCAGAGGTCATAGAGACCATGCAGTTTGTAAACGGGTTGAGGGAGCTGCTGTTTGTCCATGACTTAGTGCTTCTCTGACATCTCAGGGGTCAGGGCCAGAGCAGGAGTTCAGTGGGTAAAAGCAGCAGTTTGGTTCCTGGGACCTACATATGTGTGGAAGGAGAGAACCAGCCCCACAAAGTTGTTCCCTGCCCTCCACACGTGTTGGGTCGCACATACATGCATCTCATTCATGTCAGAGGTCTGCTGTTTTGCAGAAAGTTTATGACTTGGCTTTTTGAGAGTCTGCTGAAGAAAGAGGAAGTATTGGACCTGCGGTGGCTGGCTATCAGGACTTAAGCACAAAATAAAGCTGTGGAGGCTGGGGAAGCAGTGTGCCAGCTCACCTGGGTGCCTACACTCACGGGACAGAGCCGTGATTTCTCTTCAGCCAGGCAGAGGCGCCTGCACCACCTCCACAGTGACAGGGCTCTTGTTGGAGATATTTAATTCGGGGGCCAGAGCTCACCAAGGCCCATTTTTCAGCTGCCCAAAAGGCAATTTTCCAGACAAATGAATCTAAGCACTGTGGGGATGAAAATGTTTCCAAAATAGATTTCTCTCCCTGGCTATCTCCCTAAACCAGGAATATTGAACAGGCAGAGCAACGGGCCCAGAGCTAACCACTTCCTGATGGATCCATATGCCATTTTCCACGCACTAGGGACTTTGCAGATGCAATGAAATTATGGATCTTGACGGGGTAAGTTATGCTGGGTTACCTGGATGGGCCAGGTCTCAGCAAAGGAATTCTTCGAAGTGGGATATGGGAAGGTCAGCATCTCAGAAAGTGACAGAGTGGCCTGCGAAGCAGAAGTGGGGTGGGGTGGGCCAGAGTACCTCCAAACAGAAATGCAAGATATGATCCAAAATTTGTTAAGCAAGAAGGATATGTAAAAACAAATCACTAAATGGGAAGAAAACAGTGTATATATAGGCCTGAATGTTGGAAACTGTCAGAGGGATAGAAGAATTTAAGAACTGCGTTGGATGGCAAATGTGGCTGTATGGAAAGGAAGACGGGGCTGGACGAGACAGTGGGGCTGGGCCATTCTCAGCCTTGTAAAGCACACTAGCCATAAAGGACTGCATGTTAAAGAAAACAGTGAGGCCAGGGAGGGGCATAAACAGGAGACTGGGACAGGTGTGCACGGTGCGTGGTCAGTTTAACACCACTGTTTGTGGGGCGTGAAGACGGGCAGGGGCAGAAGTGAGGGAGCCTTCCAGAGCAGAGGGGCAATGACCTAAGAACTTCGAGGCAGCTTGGCATGAATAAGCGGACAGACTTGAGCAGGGTCAGTAGCCCTGTCAGCTGGTGAGACACAGAGAGCTGGGACAAAGGTGGTGGAGTCAAGTGTGCAGCCAGCAGGACTCTAGTCTGAGTTTCTGAAGGGAGCGAGTAATCTATTTTCAAGTAGAAGGAGCATGGGGCAGGAAGATTTAGGCATCTGAGACAGAAAACACTCAGCTATCAGTCTAGTGGACTTAAAATGGAACACCCATTAGAACGGTAGTTCAGAAGGACATCACAGTGTGTCTTAACAAAGTCTTCCAATTTCATAAACTGCATGAAAACAACTGGAATATTCTAGATGTGTAGAGATCCCTGGAAAATACAATGCATAAAACAGAATGTAGAGTGTGCTGTCGTTAGAGTGTTTAAAACATGTGTGTGCGCATGCATGCGTGTGTGTGTGAGTGTGTACACACACACAGCACAGACCCAAGTGTGAGAGAGGCTAGCAGCAGCAGCCATCTGTGGGGGAGGTGTTGCAGGGCTAGTTGCTGCGGTGCAAAGGTTTTAACACACACACATATGCTGCCCCTTTAACTGGGTTACAAATGAATATAATAATTAACTTAAAGTGTACATCTTCCTTAGGGGAAAAAAATCATGACACAATATCAAGCAAAAGAAAAAAAAGTGACCATGTCAGATACTTTCCAATTTCTAAACCAAAAAGAAAAAAATTCATACCTTCAACAAAATAAACAGGTAATTTTGTGCTGAAGGGAGATGCCATGAAATACAGAGATGAGCTAACAAAGGTAGAATCAGAAAGGGAGGAAAGCAGACTTCTTTTTTATCAGATATTGAATAGGCCAGGAGAGAATAATAAAACGGGATAATACAATTTAAACTGTATTTATAGGAAATAATAAGCTTTATAAAGCATAGTCTATTCATCCCTCTCAAACAAGCACAGAACGTTTATTAAAAATTATCTTCCAGAGCAAAATAAAAACTGCAATCAATTCCCCCAAGTAAAAAGTATGCAAGATTCTTCTCTACCCAAAATGAAACAAATTAGCAATTAGTATCTGGAAAGCAACCACTTGGAAATAAGAAAAAAAAATTTCATGAGAGACAACCTAAATGGCAAGGACAGGCTGTTTGGATATAGAAGCAACAACACATTGCAGTACACATTAGAATTATACTCAGAAAATCTACAAGCTAAAAGACAGGACCTTAAAGATACTAGATCGAGCTTAAAACCCTGAAATGAAAACAAGAAACCCAAGCCAAGGTTTACTAGCTGTTTTTAAGACAGATAAATGGTTCATCCAACGTTCTTCTGCAACAAATACACACATATATATGGGCACACACAGACATCAGACACATATACCCATACAAACGCATACACATGTTGAGAAGTGGGGTAGACATATTAACCTCACTGAGTTGGTTAAAAATATCCCTCCTTTCCAGGTCACCAATGCATATTAAAATATGAACCTCCTCAAAGTGCTACACCTGAGTCACTGTCTAGCTTCCTTGGAAGGGTGAGAACTTCTCATCAGGAGGCTGAGGCAGCTTCAGAGAGATCAGTTTATCATTATGTATACAAAGACCAGAGCTAATGGCTTCAGAGCAAATCTTCTAAGTAAACATCCTGGATGTTTGCAAGCACCTAGCTAAAAGGGTTGCGGTGAATGACTTCGATGATGGATGTTGGAGTCTTCTGAAGGAGCGGCAACCACAGACCAGTGGCTGATGCCACTCCTGCAGGAGCATCCTGTCTAGTCCTTTATACTTGTTGGGGATATTGGTCAACCAACAGAGGCAATTGATAAATACAATGAATCATGATTATTTATTTTTTTTAAAAAATATCTCTACCACTTTAAAACAAACTGTCCTGGTGTGGTGGCACTGCCTGTAACCCCAGCCCGTAGGAGGTGAGGCTGAGAGAGAGTCAGGAATCCAAGGTCATCCTTGGGTCCGTGGTAAGTCTGAGACTCTTGGAATACATCAGAAATGGTTTCTAAAAGTCAAAGTATAAACAAAGTGCTACATCAAACAGGATCCAGGTTCCTCTTGTCTCTACCTCCCCTACACTGGGATTGTAAACCAGAGCCACTATACCCATATTTGGGGGAGGATGAAGAACAATTAATAAAAACTCAGAGGCAAAAATTGGGGTTCAATCTGAAGATCCAAAAAGCAAAGCCACTGACTCTTACCTTGACCTCAGTCTGAAATGGCAATCCTGCCTCCAGGAATCTCAGAATGAGACTGTGTCTGAGAGCTGTCTCCTCCCATTTTTATAATCCATTCTAGGACTGGGATTAAAGGTGTTTTATTCTCTGATCTCCAAGCAAGCTTTATTTATTTAAAACACAAATGAAATGCCACTACAGGGGGGCATGAGGTTTTCTTCTCGGGTTCTGCAAATTGAATTCCAGCCCTCATGTTTACACAGCTAGCACTCTAATGACTGAGCTATGTCCACAGGCCTGCAGTTCTATATTGTAGCATGGTATGAGCCAGACCAAAAGGTCTCTTCCAGCCCCAGAGCAGCCTGTAGCACAAACAGTTGCTGCTTCTGAGCTTGGAGAACGTGAGCCCCACTGCAGCTGGAAGGGTTGGTTCACAGCTCACTCATACATACAGCAGTGAAACTCTCGCACACGTGACAAGACACACGAGGCACTTCCTGGCTGCAGATCAGGTACTTCTCCCTGCAGACGTAACCCAAGCCACGCGTTCCCACCTCTCTCTATGCTCACACACCCTAAGGGACTGTCGCATGGCGTGTCGTCATTTTGCTGAGGACTTCCTGCACTATGACCCAACCCTGAGCAGGAAATAATCCTCTCTGGTCTCTTCTCACACCACACACCAGGGTGGCAGCTCTCCTTCTGTGATGACTGTTTGAGTGTCCAACATTCTCACCAGGTCGTGGGCACATTGACACCAACAGCAAGCAGGTCTCTCTCTTTTTGAAACTCCCAGCATTGAGCTGAGGACCTGTTTCATACACAGGTTTACATATTACTAAATTGGCCAAGTAGAAACACTGAACCCACATGGCCTGCATTTGAAACCTGTTTTAAAATGTAGTTTTTATTATATCCTAGGAATAGCAAGGCCCCCAGACCAGGAGACGGCGACTGCAGTCAGATCCCAAGACGAGGGGGACAGGCTGTGACCCCAGGGAAGGATTCGCAGGACAGCACCAGGGTTAGACAGAAAGCAAAGAATGAGGGGAAATTTTAGGTCAGGCCTTTGCTGTGGTTGCCACAGGAACCGATGGTAGTGAATGCAAGGGGCTGACGTTCTGAGTCAGTCCATCTGGGCTTTGGAGCCTAGGAAGGGGAGGGCATCCATCTGTCTGGTGCCTGGCTCTGGGGAACTAGGGCAAGCAGTAGCGGAGAGCGAACGCTAGATCAGAATGTGTCTGTGTATCGGTACTGGGTTGCTCGGTTGGTGGATGATAGAAAATTGGTTTTGCTTTCTGCCTCTAGGACCTAGCTTGCCCCAGAAGGTGGGTGCCAACATGGTCAGCCCTAAAACACAAAAACATCAAAACTATAGAATAATGAGGCATGATCGGGGTTGGGGATGTAACTCAGTGGGTAGCATGTTGGCCCAACAGGTACAAACCCTGAGGTTCAATCCCTGGGACCACATAAATCAGCTGTAATAGTGCATGCCAGAAATCGCAGTGCTTGGCACGTTTAGGAGTTCAAAGTCATTCTTTGCTACTTTATGAGTTTGAGACCAGCCTGGGCTACATGAAACCCTGACTCAAACAAATCAGTAGGGAATGGTTAATATCCAATGGACAGCCACATAGCCAAGAGGATATAGACAACACAAATTGGGTTTAAAAAACAGAACACGAAGTGGGGTGCTTCTGCATATAGCCATGTAGGCAGGCCTGTTGAGAGATGAGGGTTCTGAGGGGCCATTAGGTGAGCCAGAGGGGGAAAGAGTGGCTATGTAGGAAGAATGTAATACATAGCAAGCCCACCTCTGACACTACAAGAAGTGATGGGCACTTCCTCCTCCCTGGGTTAATGTCCCAGGCAGAGGTGGCATAACCAACGTCCATGGCAGATATATGTCAGAAAAAGGACTAAGAATTATGGAGTTTTGCTTCTGCCAGCTTAGGGATCCTCTTGTGAAAACTCATCAGGCTGGCCGTCCCTGGACCACCTCTGCCTCGGAGTTTCAAGGCACGCTTATGTACATTTCTGTGGCTATGACCACAGTGACCTAGACACGACACTGGCTCTGCCTCTGATTTCCACAGCCCCCGATAGGTGACAACAGCTGTCTCACACAGCCACACGTCAACATGAAGAGACAGTTAACACACCCATGCAGAAGCAGCCGGGACTCTTGTTCAACAAACGTCCCCATGCCCCTAACTTCCCCCAGACACGCTTGCTCTTCAAGGGGAGGACGATGGCCTGCCACCCTTAATAACAGGAGATGGCATCGAAGGCCAAGTAGCTGAGGCTAGTTCAGACGCGGTCCTTCAAGCCTAGGGTCTCAGAGGGGACTGAGCTCACTAAGATCTGTCTGCGTGCCCCACAGCACGATGAACGGGAACACACTGGATGATTGCATGTGTTTTCTTCTGTCATGAGAAACTTGCAAGTGCAGCAATGAGGCTCTGACGTCACCCATCTCCAGCGTTCCTTCGGTTTGCTTAGGTCCTGGCTGGGAAAAGAGGAGGCAACTACCTCAGCCTCAATCACAGAAGTGGAGGTAAGAAATTTACATTGAAAACCAACATTAGACATTGGCTGATGAGAAAAACATCTCCTCAGCCTCAAGAGGCAGCTGTAACCCTGGTGGTGGCTCCAACTTGGAGGAATGGGGAGGAGATGTGTCCATCTGAAGGCTGTTTCCCGCTTCACACTTGACGCTGAGCAAAGCCCCTGTCTGTGCTTGGGGCCTCAGCAGCTGGCCAGATTCATTCCTGTTTTAATTCTTTCTCTGAGCTAATCAAATGTGGTGTTTGCTGTATGATTCCACCATGTCTTGGCACAGGGGAGATCATGTTGCCCATTTGAACTCATTGTTGTTCTAAAATGTGAGGGGAAATGGTCCGTTATGTTTCTGGCTCCATGCGCAATCGCAGGATGAACACTGTCTATCCGGTTAAGACTTAATCAAGATGAAAAAGACCAGTGGTTTCCCCGCAAAAGGACAGAAGCACACAGCCCACCTAAATGAGGAGTTGTTTGGGTGGAGGCCACAGAAGCTTGATAATTGTTTCTAGGAGTAAACAACTGTGTTCAAGTAAAGTGCTCGTCAATGGGAAGGGAGGGGGACAAAAGACGTTGAGAAAGACGTCTCAGGAAGTTTGATACAGTATCTCTTCTCAGAAGAGAAAGGAAGAGAGCAGGGACCAAGGAAAGGGAGGAAAGAAAGCCTTCCATGTAGGCTCCTCCTTGAAGGGACTCCTAGGGTCTTAGTTTGTCAGTCCAGGAAGAAACAGGCTTGGAACTAGGCCAGGTCTTTTCTAGCTCTCTCAGAGCTACACTAAGAAGACAATGAGTAGGTCTTGGAGTCCGAGTTCTCAGTCCAGTGCTCACCTGCCTCTTGTCACCTTCACATTTTACCAGTCTGTAGGGGTGGGGTTTGCTGGGGAGTCTTCACCCTAGGCCAACTCGGAGCAGCTGCTTTGGGAGAGCAGCTTGGGCTTCTCACTACTCCCTAAACCCTCTTGAAAGGATTTCACTTCCGAGATAGCCAGAGATTATAAAGAGCTCCTGGCTTCAGCATCAGGTCAGAATCTCAATGCCAATGCTCCTACACTTTGCTCAGGAAGCCCGGGTCTCCTTAAATGAACCATCACCCCAGCCAAGCCCGACCATGGAAGCTAAGGAGGATCAGAAGAGACAAGGGCAGATGGACTCCAGAAAATGTCGAGGAACCTCTGACGTGAGTGGGAGTGTGGGTGTGCTGGTGAATCTTATGGAAAGGGACAGCTGTGGGCTTTGAGGTCTGTGCTGGCTGGTTTTGATGCCAGCTTGACATAGGTTAGCGTCATATGAGAAGAGGGAGCCTCCATTGAGAAAACACTTCTGTAAGATTGGCCTAAAGATAAGTCTATGGGGTATTTAGTGTCTTAATTTGTAATGAATGGGTCCAGTCCAATGTGGGTGGTCCTACCCCTGGACAGGTGGTTCTGCTGTGTACAAGAAGCAAGCTGAGCAGGCCATGAAGCATAACCCACCAAGTAACACTCTTCCATGAATTCTGTTTCAGTTCCTGCTCCAACTACCCTCAGTGATGGAATATAACCTGAGAGCGGGCATCTGAAAGAAACCCCTTTTTCCCCAAGTTGATTTTGGTCATGGAGATAGAAGCCCTAAAAAGGGGTCATTCTGTGTGTAACTTGTCATGCATGGCATAAGAAGTGGACAAGGCAGTCAGATGCTCCCTTCAAAAGGGGTCGGTAAGTTGAATAAGTCTGCTGGGACAATATTCTCAGACGTGGTGTGCAGTATCTCCCCAAAGTGAGTACCATCTGCTATGTGCCTGGCTTCAGGCTATATCTAACTCAAAGATCAGATACCCAATGGATTTATAATCATCACTGGGTTCAAAATCATCAAAGGTTCTGGCCTCTCTCACTGATAGGAACAGATTTGGATTGGCTGTGTCTTCTAAGAAGTAGCTCATTGGTAACCCAGCCCATGTTACCAAAAACTAGGTACACCTTTAAAGATGAGAATCTTCCTCTTTCCTGTCTTCCTCCTCCTTTCCTCTCTTTTCCATGAGATCTATAATTGACTTGATTCTGATGGCATCCCTTCTCTGAGCAGGTGTCAGAGCTCTGAGCCAGTCTCAAAAGATCACCCTCCTTGTTCCAGTGTGCCTCTGATCCTAAAATCTGTGCTGTGAACAGACTTAGTCAATGGGATCAGGTGACCATGTAGAATTCCTAACTGGCCACACTTGGGAGAGCCAGGCAGGAGTCTTCTGCCTTCAGGAGTCCCAAATCAGAACTTGTGTCAAACACTTAACAGAGGATCCAAAGGAACATATTTAACTCCCCCACCTTTTGTGTTCCTTAGATCTGCAGGCTCAAGTTGCCTCTCCTCTTTCTGTGATCTATACCTTGGAAAAAAATGAACCACATCAGCACGGTGTGCTGTTCTGGGCTTTAACTGGGTCATTTCAAAAGGCAGGCCTCATGTTCCTGCAGAGACACACCTATACTTTCACCTGCACAGCCTTGGACTTGACTGTGGTGGTGTGGTAGTGAAGAAAGAACAGATATGCAGACACAAGAAAAGACAAATTTAGATTGGGTGGAACTTGGGCTCTGATGGAGGCACACCAGCAGCCCAGAAATGGCAGAATGACAACCAGTTTCCAAAGTCCAGAGGTTCAAGTGACAATAATTTGTCATAAAATCCTGTTTACCTTGATAATAGAATACAAGTGTTTTTATTACAATTTTAACTACTAATACTGACTCACATCACACAGAAAATATATATGTATTTATATACACATCATTCATACAGCGAGTACAGGTTAATGAGGCTGCGTCGGAATTCCGTGACTTCAGAAATGGGTTGAGTGAATCCGCATTGAGAGGATAGCAAAGCAAGTCAGCGCCGAGCGCGGGCTTCCACTGACTCCGAGTTTGAGAGTAAAACTGTTTCAGCTGCTAGGTGAAAGGCTAAATTATGTCTGCAGCAGGAAACAGCGAGTCAGGCCCAGACATGCGAACTGGGGACAGGCAGGTAGGAGCAAGTTGCATCAGCAGCAGAAGACCAAGCGGAGTGGAAGTTCCAGGGACTGTCTGGGAGTCTCTGCTTGTCAGTCTTTGGCCCAGCTATCAGATGATAGGCCATCACAATGGGAGGTATCCATCCTGCTGTGTGGTCCAGGAGAGGGAGTCACACCCTTTCCTTGGACGGCTCTGTCTTGTAAGTTCCTCCACCTAGGTTCTCTGGTATGATTTAAATACAATCACGGGCTCACGTATTGTCAATTCAACCTGATAAACTTATAGGGTGGCTCCCTTTTTAACTCCCAGGCATGGATCATTTATTGGTCTGTGCTTGCTGAGTAGCTCCTGACAGGTGATGCCGTTTCTGGGTCCGCCCAGGAGCTATAACCACCTCCCTCCCTCAGCATTGAATCAAAAGCTGCTTGAAAATGGAGTCTCCTGAGGCCAGGCACAGCCTGAAAAACCACTGGGTAGCGCATCCCCTGATCTCCAGTCATGCCGGTAATAAGTAAGGGCTCCGTAACTTATTTTCCCCAGCTTTGGTGTAACTAGGATTCACACTGAGGGGCTAGAGAGTGGAAAGCCAAGTGACCTAGGGGAGGGGGCAAGAACGGTGGGAGACAAGTCCAGGATTGAACGGCCCCCTCTAGAGCATTTCTGATGGTCTGTCTTGTCATAAGACAAGAGTACGCGTTTTTCTACTGGTTAGAACCTAACCTGTGATAGGGAGGTGGAGGTAGGTCTTACATGGAATTTAGGAGGTTGCTCTATAAGACATCTTAGGGCCTCTCCTTTGCTCTATTCATCTCCACAGCTGGGGACATGGTGGCCCCTTCTGCCAACCATGTGATGAGGAATCCTTTGTTTCTCAAGGAATGCCTCGAAAGCCTAAAGCACTAACACATGCCTCTTGGAAAATCAGAGGAAAGCTGAGAATAGCCACTGTATCCCTCACTATCCTCCCCTCCCTGCACAGGTCTACCTGGCCTCTGTGTTGTCTGCGCTCTGCCACAAAGGGGAGACTCCTCAAGGCGGGGCCACTTCTGATTTCTCTTAATAATCTTCACATTAGCAAGCAGAATTTCTTGCATTCTGTAGAAACCATGTGTTTGATGGATAAATAAATGGTCACATCTAACCCATTTTCACATGAAAGCAACAGAAACTGATCCCCCATCCCCAATAAAAGAAAATCAATAAAACTAAAACTAAGACCATTCCTGTTGGGTTGTTTTGATGGTGATGTGGAAAACCAGACAAACCCCGGCTCTCCCGTGAGAGTCAGTTTGTTGATGGAAGACAGGGTAGAGAGAGGGGGGGGAAGAAGTCTCAAGATCAGCCAGCCTTTATGACCAAAGGGAACATCCATTTCACATGCCTATAAAAATAAACAAAAATCATCCTCCTGAATATTAAACTTCATCAGGCGATGAAAGGAGACAGAGACAGAGACCCACATTGGAGCACTGGACTGAAATCTCAAGGTCCAAATCAGGAGCAGAAGGAGAGAGAGCACAAGCAAGGAACTCAGGACCGCGAGGGGTGCACCCATACACTGAGACAATGGGGATGTTCTATCAGGAACTCACCAAGGCCAGCTGGCCTGGGTCTGAAAAAGCCTGGGTCAAAACTGGTCTCGCTGAACATAGTGGACAAGGAGGACTACTGAGACCTCAAGAACAATGGCAACGGGTTTTTGATTCTACTGGACCTATTGGTTTTGTGGGAGCCTAGGCAGTTTCGTGGATGCTCACCTTACTAGACCTGGATGGAGGAGGGTGGTCCTTGGACTTCCCACAGGGCAGAGAACCCTGATTGCTTTTTGGGCTGACGAGGGAGGGGGACTTGATTGGGGGAGGGGGAAGGAAAGGGGAGGCGGCGGTGGGGAAGAGACAGAAATCTTTAATAAATAAATTAATTAATTAAAAAATAAACAAAAAAGAAAAGCAAATGTGGAGATACGGAACTTGTGTGCACTAATGTCAGGATCATAAACGGTGCAACCAAAAGAGAGATTAGAGTGGTGGAACAGACGGACAAACAGACAAACAAAATGAGAATTCCTAAAAATTAACAACAGAATTATGACATGATCCAGTAAATCCACTTCCCCACCTGTATCCCCAAGAATTGAAAGCAGAGGCCTGGAGACTTGTTTGCACACCCATGTTCAAGACGTCATTCTTTATAGCCTACAGACGGAGATTAGCCAGGATCTATTGGAGGATGGCTGCCTGGAGAAACCATGGTCTACACATCCAATGAAACTTTCGTCAGCCTGGGAAAGGGAGGGAAGGGTGACACACGCTGCAACAGAGGCGAGCCTTGAGGACAGGACACTAAATAAAACAAGCCAGTCGCAAACAGAAAGAGCGCGCACAACTCCGTTTATACATGGTGCATGGAGTGGTCAGCTGGAAGTGTCAGATAATGGAGTGTGATTTCCACTGTCTTCTGGGGACAGAGAATAAAGTGTCATTGCTGTTACAGAGGTGTATAATCAGTTCTTCTAAAGCAAAAGTGTCTGGATGTTTGTCATGTAACTCCAGTGAACTGTGCATTTAAAACACACAGGTGTTAAATCTTATGTACATCTTATTGCAAATTCAGAAAAGGAATGTTAAAGGCATACTACTAGGTAGACCCCGGTGTGCGTGCATGTGTGGTGTGTGTGTGTGTGTGTGTGTGCGTGCAACACAACACAATGCATGTGTGGAGGCAGAGGACAACCTGCAGAGTTAATTCTCCTTCTACCCTGTGAGGGCTGAGGACAGAGCTCGAGTCATTAGCCTTGGCAGAGGGCAGTTTCACCTGGGAGCCCAGCATCTTACCCACGGAGAAACTGAGGCTTAGGGGTGTATTACAAGAGTGTCAGGCCTCATGGGTTCCAAGGCTCATCAAGGCTGGAAGTCTGAAGAGTCATTTATTAGTGACATCATGGAGTTTTTTAAAGGAAATGTTAATTGTCTGGGGATTCTCTCTGTAGATGGTACCCAGGCTCTCTGGTAGGAGAGCACCCCCATTAACATCCAGTCTTGAATGTGTCAGTTTATACCAGGCCTGCAAAGAGATGATGCTCAGAGCGGAGAAACTGCAGTTTCTGTCGCTTGCCTGTTCACTGGATCCATTCCCAGCCATCTTGGTGAGAGCTGAAACAAAAACCATGATTTTTATCCAAATCTCGGGTAAATCAGCAGCAGCTGCTGACTTCCCTGGCCAAGGCGCAAAGCTGCAGCCATGAAACGTGAGGAGGAACAAAGGCCAGGAGGCCAGAATGGCACATGGCTGTCTGTGAAATATTACATTACCTTGGCCTGGCGTCCCTTGTGAGCTGAGTGGGTGGAGCCTCCATCATGGGCTGAAGCACAGGGTTGCAGGGGGGGGTCCAGCAGCTCAGCTCTCCACAGGGGGGCCCAGTGGTTCTCTCAAACTTCTCCTGAGGTCAAGGGGATTTGCCTGTGGGCAGGAATGTCTGCTGAGAACAAGCCATAGTAACACACACACACACACACACACACACACACCAGAGGTTGGGTTCAGCTTTGCCAGAGTTACCAGAGTTGCCTATCTCTGTCTGCTCTCTGCCCTCCTGTCTTCTGGAGGATTAACTGATAAAGTTATCAGCTGAAAGAAGGAAACACCTGTGTGTGCATGCGTTCATAGGTGTGTGAGGTCACACAGTTACCAGGGAGCCACATAAGGACATCAGGTGCCCTGCTGTAATCCCTCTTCCTTATTCCTCTGAGACACAGTCTCTTGATGAATCTCAAGCTTACCAATTTTTGTCCCAGAAAACCTCCTGTCTCCACGTGACTCCCCAAAGTACTGGAGTTGCAGGCATGTATAGCTGTGCTCGCTTTTACGTGGGATCTGGGGATCTGAACCCAGGTCCTTATGTTTGCACAGCATCTTATCCACGGAGCCATCTTCTCAGCCCTGTCAAGCCGTTAATGTCTCCCGTGCACGAGTGTTTGTGATTTTACTCACTCTCTGCCATTTAATCCTCATATCTCCTATGAGTGCTGGTAGAAGCAACAAACTTAGTTGTACCACTGTGCAAACGCCAAAGCTCAGAAAAACTTAGAATACCTTCCAAGGTCTCACAGGGGACGTCACTGTTGGACACAAGACAAAGTCAGTCTTTCCATTCCGCCTCGTGACCACTGCCATGGGCACATTCGTGTGCCTTCCACCCTTGACTAGAAGCCACTGACCTTGAAAACGATGCCCCAGAGACTTGCAATTGAGAAACATAATTACCCAACACAATAGCTTTAGTCCGTGAGGACGTCCTGAGAGACACTATTCAAGGCTCCCCCGGACATCTTGTTTGCAGTGTGACCTGTCTGCTAGAGACACTGGCTGCTGGGATACAAACACAGAGTGTGGTCCGCAGGAGCCATTGCACAGGACAGCTGCCGTGCACACATCCACCCAGGTGAACGGTAAGACATTCATTCCTACTTCTGCCCAGCAACTAAAAAGAAGTTGACAGAGAAAAAGAGCAGTATGAAATCTGGCCGTGTCTTACTAACTTTCAAAGCTAAGCACTGAACTAACCTTGGCCGTTTCTAAAACTAAACTAGAAAATAGTCTTCCAGGGCAAAACTCAACTAGGCATACGCCCAGCTCTGGTTTTGGTCCTGATGCTGTTAGTGCCCCGTGCCATCCTCTGGCCAGCTTCCTTCCAGAAGCAGAAAGCTTTTGTCTATGGACAGCCATTTGCAACCCTGGGGAAAGCCAGTCCAGAGCAGGAGGAAAGCTGGAAGGAAGGGAGAAGACTGAGAGAGGTCATACAGTTAGCAAAGAACCTCAATAGGCCATGTTTTTTGATATTCATGGGAGGTCGGCCCTTTTCTGAAGAGAAATGGAGGAGGAGTGGATGGGGAAAGAGGGGAGGTGGGGGATGGAAGGGTGGAGGGGGGAAAGGAAACCGCAGTTCAGATATAAAAATCATCATCATTGCAATCATTAAAAAAAAGAAAAGAACTGGCGTCATAAACAATTTTCATGCTCTTTAAGATTTAAAAACATTTTTAAGATGTCTCCTTAGTATCCTACATCCGATGTTCCACTAAGGTCCCATTCAGAAACAGGAAAACAAATAAGCAAACAGAACTGGTGGGGGGAAGGGAAGGTGGGAGGGGGACAGGATCAGGAGTTCAAGGCTAGCCAGTGTCAGCTACATAGAGAATTTGAGGCCGTCCTGGGCTGCAGAACACACTAACCCAAAGAAAGGAAAGGGACACAGTTTTGATGTGCTTGAAGTCAACTTACCACTCCGGGGGAAGTAGTGTCCAGAGGAGCTTCACCTGTTTCCCATCATGCATGCTGTTAACAGCACGCATTCTTTCTTGCAGCCCACTTCCAAAGGGTCAAACCACGGATTTCAGCCCTACACCTATAGCTGCTAGGTAAGGGTTGACTCTTATCCCTTGTACAAGATCTCCTTAGATACACAAAGCATGCTGAAGTCTTGCTAGAGAATGAAACCAAAAGTTCCTAAAAACAGAACATTTCCAGCCCCCTCAGTCTGAACTGGAATCTGGTTCTTTCTTTTCCTTTCCCACCTAAGGAGCCCACCCAGTATAAAAACTGGCTGCCTCAAAATTAAAAGCCTCCTGTAGATTCTAAGGAGAGAATTTCCCTAGGATGGGACTAGAAATATCAGCTGAGTTCTCATTTACTCTTTCAAGTGAATCCCGGAAGCATGAATTTAGGAAGAAGGAATCTACATAGTCTTTGTAAAATTTTAACCATTATTAGTTTGTATTATCTTTCTTGTCAAATTGCCTAGAGGCATGAAGTGTATTAATAATTCTACAGTATGGTTCAGCCAGCCCGCTGAAAAATAAAACCCTACCCACATCTACACATGAGGTATTTATTCCCATGGTTATGCAAATTACCCTGCAGAATCATAAAGAAAGTCAGCTGAGATCTGGGAAACTAAGAAAATAAATAGGGAGTGATGAGAAGGGGATTCTGTTAAATAGAAAAAAATAAATTCTTGGTCTGTTTATTTCTTCACTCATCCCTTTATTTATGATTCATTAAAAAAATATTAAGTCCCCATTCCAGGCTAGACACAGCACTGGGGACAGAAGAGATAATAGAAGCAATTCAGACATGTCCTCAGAAAGCCTGGGCCAGGCTAGAGAACAGAAATAGGTGCTATTGAGTGAGCTAGCTATTGTGACAAAAAAAATCTAAGCAAAATGCATAAGGAGAGGAGCCCATCCAGCCTGGGGGAGATGGGAGGTCTGTGGTTGGGGTATGAGAGAGCCACAGGCTCCTGAGCTGAGTGCTTGTCCCAAATGGACTGTAATAAAGACACAGGTGTGCTATAGACGTCACTGTTCCTTGGCATCATGTCACCATCCATTCTCCAGTCTCATAGCATTTGGCTTTAAGTACAGTTCACTTGACTTTTTTTTTCATTGAATAAATTTTGGAGGTCTTTTTGTTGCTATTTGTCATTGCTTTTGCAGGGCTTCAGATCGAACCCAGGGTCTTTCACATGTTCAGCGAGCAGTCTGCCCCCAGCTCTGTCTTCTACACTTGGTTGCAATTTAGGCTTGTATCCGTCTGTGCCTTGTTATTTGGTCAACAAGGTCCCACTCTGTCACCCAGTCTGGCCTTGCATTTATGACACTCCTGTCCCTACCTATGGTATGCTGAGCTTATAGGTTTGCAATACCTTGTGACCGGCAATAAAATAGTTTTTAGAAACAGATTTATATCCTGGCTGGAAATGGAAAAACACTTTCATCTGTTTTCATAAAAGGAAACAATGAAAACAGGCGGCCATTAAGATGGAAGCGCCCTCATTTGTGTTCTGCCTAAAATCGCCTCACTTGTCTCCAGTGGAGGTCCTTCCATGATGACAGGGTGACCCAGGGTGACAAAACACTCAGTCCACAGGGCACCCCAGTTCTCCTGCTGCAAGAGTTCAAGGACAGGAAAGATGCAGAAGAGAAGTGCAGTCCAACTACCCCAAGAACACTCAGAACAAAGTGAAGGTCCGTATTCTCCATTACTAACCAGGGAGACCCTAGACATGGGATACACAGCAAGACACAAGGCATGCAAAGGTGACTTGTTTAAGGGAGGTCTGGGCAAGGGGCCTTGAAAAATCTTAACTGGCCTAAGCTTTAGCTTTGACCTTGACGTTCCAGGACGCTGGTGTAAGGCTGGGCCCTCTGACTTCTTCCTCGCCTGATAAGTGAATGAGGTCAAAGAAACAAAAGAACAGAAACATTGTATTCAAGCCACAGGTCAAAGAAACAAAACAGAAACATTGTATTCAAGCCACAGGTCAAAGAAACAAAACAGAAACATTGTATTCAAGCTACAGGTCAAAGAAACAAAAAAACAGAAACATTGTATTCAAACCACAGGTCAAAGAAACAAAACAGAAACATTGTATTCAAGCCACAGGTCAAAGAAACAAAACAGAAACATTGTATTCAAGCTACAGGTCAAAGAAACAAAAAAACAGAAACATTGTATTCAAACCACAGGTCAAAGAAACAAAAGAACGGAAACATTGTATTCAAGCCACAGCTCTTCCTAATGTCTCTTTCAGGAAAGCAGCTAGGCTTGTCTGGGCCAATATCTTGGTAAGTGTGTGAAACACAAGGTGACCGAGGGGCCAGAGTGGGCCCCAGACTGCTCAAGGAGAAACATGTCTTCATCCAGAGAGGGAAGAAGAAATAAAGGGAGGGAGGGAGTAGAGCCACGAGGATAAGGTACTTTAGGTGTGGAAGAAGAGTCTGCCCCTGCTCAGCCACCTAGATCCTGACATCCTAATACCTCCAGAGGAGTGGCCTCCGTTTGCCTGATGCTGAGACCCTTTAATCTGGTTCCTCATGCTGTGGTGATCCCCCCATCACAGAATCATTTCATTGCTACTTCATAACTGTAATTTTGCTACTGTTATGAATTGTAATGGATATATCAGATATGCAGGATAGCTGATATAGGGTCCCTGCACAAAGGTTTGAGCCCTTAAAAGAGGGTCACGCCCCACAGGTTGAGGCTAGCAGAGATTTGGCACCTGGGCCTTTAGCTCTTCAGTCCCAACTGATCTGGATGGAGAAGAGAAAGAAATTACAGGATAGTGCCTGACCCTACTGTCAAGACCTGTATGGATTATTCTACCAGGACAGTCGTGAGGCGTGTGGGGAAATGGTGGGCAAGAGGCAGAGATGAAGATTAGAAGCCAGCGTAACCATGCAGACCCACCAGGTCCTTCACTGCCTCAGTTTCTCTACCTAAGAAATGGGACCTACATAGACACAGTTAACTTCTGAAGCTGTTGTGAAGATGGAGCTTGACATAAGGAGAAAGCTGGGTTCAGTGGCTGTCACTGGCAGCCGATGTGGATACAGACTGCCCATCCCTCATCTGGAACCCCCAAATCTAACATGTTCCAAAGCTAAAACTATAAAAAGTACTACAAAACTAAATGTTAAAAAAAAGTACTACAGGTTGGTGAAGATCTTTTCCCATTCTGTAGGCTGCCGCTTTGTCTCGTTGACCGTGTCCTTTGCTTTACAGAAACTTCTCAGTCTCAGGAGGTCCCATTTATTTATTGCTTCTCTCAGTGTCTGTGCTACTGGGGTTATATTTAGGAAGTGGTCTCCTAAATATTTTCAATGTATTCAAGTGTACTTCCCACTTTCCCTTCTATGCGGTTCAGTATGGCACACTTTATGTTGAGGTCTTTGATCCATTTGGACTTGAGTATTGTGTATGGTGATAGATATGCATCTATTTTGATTCTTCTACATGTTGATATCCAGTTATGCCAGCACCATTTGTTAAATATTCTTTCTTTTTTCCATTTGATATTTTTTGGTTCTTTGTCAAAAATCAGGTGGATTAATAGCCATGTCTTCAATTTGGTTCCATTGGTCCTCCTGTCTGTTTTTATGGAATTTTCAGGCAAATGGATGGAGCTAGAAAACATTATATTGAGTGAAGGTAACCCAGACCCAGAAAGACAATTATCATGTGTACGCATTCATACGTGGTTTTTAAACATAAAGCAAAGAAAACCAGCCTACAATTCACAATTCCAGAGAACCTAGACAACAATGAGGACCCTAAGAGAGATATACATAGATCTAATCTACATGGGAAGTAGAAAGGACAAGATCTCCTGAGTAAATTGGGAACATGGGGACCATGGGAGAGGATTGAAGGGGAGGGGAGAGGCAGGGAGGGGAGCATGGAAAAATGTAGAGCTCAATAAAATTAATTTAAAAAAAGAACAGATCAAGATATTTTCACCAAAAAGAAAAAGTACTACAAAAGTCAAAACTTTCAGGCCATCAGACATTTGATAAAAACAGACCCATTAGAAAAATTCCTGTCCGGAATGTGACCTGCCTGCCCCTCCCCTCCCCAGACCCACTTGAGACTTTTCCAGAAGCTGCCCTTCATGCCAGGGTCAACCTTATGCATATAACCTCTATGGCTGCCTCTCATCTGTCCTACCTAGAGGAAACTGGGAAATTGGGAGAAAAACGACATAAAGATGTTGAGCTCTTGGCTGCCCCTTGTGGCGGTGGCGTGGGTTGGCTGTGTTCAATCATCAGTGCCTCTTTTCTGAAGGGCACAGCTGCTGCCAGGCACCCTGGACCCTCCAGGATGGCCCTCCTCCAAGGGAACACAGCCAGCTGTCACAGTGCTGGTGTCCTGGGGATGCTCAACTCCTGCCCACACCTCTCCGAGGACCTCTCTGTTAATGTTTCTCCCCAGCCTCGCCTTCTCTGACCAGAGGGATAGTGATCATTCCTCTCTTGTGTGCATGTTGTGTGTGTGTGTGTGTGTGTGTGTGTGTGTGTGGTGTTTTCATGCACGATCTAATGCATATGGGCACACAGGTTTGTGGGTGTGCATACACCTGTGTGCTTGCATGTGCAGAGCAGAGGTTGATATCTGCTGTCATCGTCCATAACTCTCCACTTTATCTATTGAGTCTCTGTTCAACCTGCAGCCCCTCGATTTAGCTAGTCTAGCTATCCAGCTTGTGCCGGGGATCTCCTGCCTCTGCGTTCCCAGTGCTGGGATTACAGGCAGGCCAGCATACCCATTTAAAGAGGTCCTGGGGACCCAAACTCTGATCCTCACGCTTGCTCAGCCAGGGCTTTTTCCACTAAGACATCTCCCCAGCCCCATTTCCCTTTTCTCCAGGACTGAACACATCACATTCTCAAGGCGGAAACCAATTCTGCCCTGGATGACTGCCCCGCACTCTGTCCCCCAGGCTCCTTTCCTCATTTGGGGGCAAGACTGCAAATTTGCTCTTCCTTCCGGAGTCCTGTGGTGGTGCATCTAAATGCCACAAAGCTCAGTTCATCTTCCTCCTCTCAGGACCTTTTCCATCCCTACTTAAAACATCGCCCCAGTCTGCAGAAATAAGGCCGAGGCCAGCACTCCTGCACCTGAATCCATGTCTACTGTGGAACCTGGTCTGGGCACAAGTTGAGGGAGCCTCCTAAAAGTGATCCATGATCCAGGGAGCGATGTCTCGTTTTACTGCGAAGCCAAAGGAAATTCTATTTCTAACACCCCTAACAAGAGCAGCACAGCACAGATCAGTTCGTCTTTCCTTAAAATATGGAGAGATATTTACATGTTTTCCATCAGATAAAAACACACCTGGTCCTGGCAAGCACACACATGACAACTGTCATAAAACAAGGCAACCGAGGGCCCAGGCATCCTCTTTGGCTTTTCATACCATGGAAGTTTATGTTGCGACTCTCAGTATCGGTCCCTCGACCAAATGAATAATGGAAGCAGAAAATAAATAACTCCTGAATCCAGACTCCTTGGTGGCCAGCTAAGAGGCCCTCGGGAGAGAGTGTGAGGCCCTTCCAAGCAGCTTCTCAGCGGGGACCAAATGACATTAGCCAATTAGAGAGCCGGGACCCGGAGCTACTTTGTTCTCAGTGGAGCAAACAGAGAAGAAGGTTTTAATTCCCTGGGAGAGAGAATCTTTCACCCGAGAGCCTCGCATAATTTCTTATTTAGGAACGATTTAAAGAGATTCGTGCCCGAAGTATTTAATCCAAAGCCCTGGAACTATCCCAGCGGTGGGGATGGATTAGGAGACAGTTGACTTCACACATTGAGGTTCCAAAGAGAAAGGGTTATTCTTCCCAAGTGCCAGGGGGACGGCTGAGTGACAGCCTCCCACACCAGCTGAGTGGGGGCTTAGATCTTGCTCTCCAACAACCTTCAGGGCTTGCAGCAGCTCCTGGCAAGCCGGCTTCCTGCTTAATGGAGGACTCCCCTGGGTGTGGGGATGCAGAGCACTTCGCAGAAGCAAGCAGGGATCCAACCTGGTCACGCTCAAGGAAATAGCGTTATCATCTCCTTCTCTCTATCGGCCTCCCCTTGTATTTTCCGTTCTATTTCACTCCGTTTTTAGGCCACTGGCTAAGAATGCCTATACTTGGCAGCAGTCCCACAGTCATAAAAATCCAAGAAGGATTGTTTATTTATAAGAACTCTGCAGTTAGGCTAAGTTCAATAGAATGTTTCGATTGAAAGTGAGCAAGGAGCATTGGGTAATCCATCACCAATTTATATTTTCCATTGGGAGACTAGCATTTATCACTCTGAAAATAACCTCACGCTTGCTCTCGGTGTTTGCCAAGTCAAATGCCCAGCCAGTGAGTGCTGGGCAGCCTTGAGGGGAAGTGGATGCAGGAATCAAACCTTGGGATTTTGTAGACGGCAGCCGAGACTTACTTACTGGCGACAACCCCAGGCCTTGGAAAGAAGGTGACATCTTATGGTCAGTCAAAGGCATAAGAATGGGCTCTCAATGCTTGCTGCTGGCTTCAGACAGAAGCAGTTCTGAGAAGATGGTCAACATGGAAGAGATAGAGCACAAGGCCTAGAAGACCCCTCCGATAAGTGAGGGAGGAGGGTAACACTCTGGTGGCAGGGTCAGAGAGGGGTCAGTATTCAATGTGACTGGCAATGAGCTGGGGAAGTCCTGGAGAAACACCCCGTAAATAAACAGGGCCACAGACAGCATAGGATGAAAAAAAAGAGACACAGAGAACAATAGCTATGAATTGGTCCAAGAACATAAGCCATTCATTTCCAGCTTGATGGCCCAGTGGATGAGAGTCTGACCTTAGAAATCCCACAAAACAAAACACCCCACTGAGACATCAGATAGCTCAATCTTGTCTCTCTTTTTTTCTCATTCATTTCGGGAAAGGTTGACACCTTTTATTTCCTAGGTGCTTCTCTCCTGCCCATCAAGAATCCACTTTATGTCACTGAAGAGGTGCATCTCACCAAGTGGTAGATAGTTACCAACTACTCACAGCAGAATAGAAAACAGCTGCACCACAGTCCGGTTCTACACCCCACACTGGCATTGGAGGGAACACGTCACAGTATAACAGGAGTTACCCAGCACACAAATCCTGGCTTCTCTATGCTTCAATCAATAATCGGATGCTAAGGGAAGAGCATCAAGGTTTAAAAGTGTTACAAGAAGAAAAAATTTAAAAAGCCCAAAAAACAGTTTCAAAGGGGGTCAATGTTTGATGGTGGAGGAAAAATTGTTGGAAATTATAACTCAACGGTAGAGTGGTTGCTTAGCAGGCCAGAGACCTGGGAGTTGCTTCCCTGGGGAGGGAGAGACAGAAGGGAAAGAGGAGAGAGAAGAAGAAGAAGAAGAAGAAGAAGAAGAAGAAGAAGAAGAAGAAGAAGAAGAAGAGGAGGAGGAGGAGGAGGAGGAGGAGGAGGAGGAGGAGGAGGAGGAGGAGGAGGAGGAGGAGGAGGAGAAGGAGAAGGAGGAAGAAGAAGCTGGGGGAGGAATCTTATGCTTGGTGGATAAAACCCAGCAACTACGTGTTGCAGTAGACATTCAGGTAAGTGTGAACATCATATCACAGGTAGTAAACCCCTGCCCTCTAGGGTTCAGCCTAGTGCTACCGAATCAAGGGAAGCATAGGAGGTAAAGCAAGAGAGAGTTCTAATCGGGCACAAGGAGGCCGGGCAGCTGCTTGAAGGGGAAGCAAGAAAAATGTCACGACAGAAAAACAGTAATAAGAATGAAAATGACCGGGTTTTCAACATGAGTCAGGTTCTAGTGACGTGAAAAGACAAAGACGGAAAAAACTGGGTTCCTCTCCAATATGTGGGTTAGTTTTCTGTAAAAATAGTCGGTAAATCTCACTGGCATAGCAAAATGGGCATTTATTTTGCACGCTGCACACACACACACACACACACACACACACACACACACACACACAGATCTATGGAGGCCCAACTAATGTATGCTGGTCCCATTAGGTAACTGTTGCACTTGGTCAGGTGCCTGGTGCCATTGTGGTTTGCCTGGGGTTTGGTGTGGGCATGGTTGTGGCTTGGCTGGAAGTCTGAGCTGGCCTGGCTCTCCCGTACATGTCCAGAGCTGGCGGGATAACCTCAGCACGTGCTCCCAAGGATGGACACAGAAATGCCAAAAGGTAAGCCCCATGGCCAATGTGCTTTTTAAACTTTTGTTACCACGATCTGCCAACATCCAACTGGAAAGAGAAAATAACAGCCAAGCCCAGTATCAAAGGGTTTTCTACCCATGGGTGGAAATGGAACAAGCACTATATGTATCTGTAAGCAACAATCACCAGCCCTTGGATTCTGAAACATAATACAGTCAGAAATTAGGGGAAAAAAGTAAAAATAAAAGGAAAGATGTCAAAAGCCGGAGCAAGGCTGAATTTGACTTGATTGTCATTTCCATCAGTTAAACCACAGGCTCCCTCCCTCCCCAGGCAAGAGGGCCTGAGTTCAGATGCAGCCCCTGGGACTCGCTGTTGTTTCTCTGCACCTGAGGCGTGGCTGGATGCCCTACAATCTTGCTGCGGTCACATGACCCTCATCCGCCAGCCCTGCTCCACAGTCCTCCCCTCCACGGCCGTCCCATGGTGCGAACTGTGCAGCTGTCGCCGTCTGAAAGTTTGGCCCATTTCCCAGAAATGATTATTCTTTAAGTGTGGAGTAGGGATGCATTATTTCTTAAAAATCAATTAAAGGTCAAGTATGAATAGGAACCAGCGTGAGGACTTGGGATCACGGTGACATGTTGATGGGTGCTAGAGAAATGCTTCAGCACTCTTACACAGCCCTGAATACCTAATGATGACAAAGGAGAGGAGAGGGAGAGCCAGGCAGCCTGGCCCGACTCGCAGTGAAGCGACAAGCTCCAGGAAATCCATCCCATTCACAGCTACCCACGAAGAAAGCAACATACCTAGGAATCAATGAGATCAATTGAAGAAGACACAGAAACAGAGAAGGACCCCCTGTTTGTGGGATGGAAGCACCAACACCATTAAAGGGTCCCCAGTACCCAAAGCAGTTTCATATCCAATACAATATTTATACACCCACCATCAAACCGCCAGTGTGGAACTAGAAAACACAGTGTTGTGATTCATGGGAAGTACAAAAGTTTCTCTAAATTGCCAAAGTGATCTCTAGCAAAAAGGGCAAAACCAGAGGTGCCATAGTATTGACTTCAACAGAGCCTAACATGTTATAGTAATCAAAACATCAGGCCAGCGGCATAAAAACACCGAGACCAGGAGAGCAGAATGAAGTGTCAGGAAAACAGCCAGCATATTAGCAGCGGGCTCAGGCCTGACAAAGGCGCCAAAAACACACACTGGTGAAAAGACAGCGTTTTTGATGAATGGGGAGGGGAAATCGTATATCCATATTATATAATGCTGGAACTTGCTCTCCATCTCTCCCTCTATACAGAATTAAGCTCAGTGGTTTGATTGCCTAAGTGTGGAACTGCTGGGAGAAACCAGGAGCATAGGCAACAATTTATATAAGACTCTAAAAGCACCAAAAAGGCAAAGACTATTATGTTAAACTCTAAGCAGAAAAGAAATAGGGTAATGAGGTGGGAATCCATAAAAGCGGTTTTTTTTTTCCAAGTGCAAGTTAATCATTGGAAGCTTTGGGAGTCTGTTGAAATAAGGAGCGGCAGCGGGGCTGCGTCCCCAACACCCCGGCCGCTTGGCTAGCTTATGCCCGAAATAACAACACACAAACTGTATTCATTTAAGAACTGCTTGGCCCATGAACTCTAACCCTTACAGGCTAATTCTCGCACCTGGACTAGCCCATTTCTAATGATGTGTGTAAGCACCCCAAGGTGCGCTTACCGGGAAGAGTCTAGCCTCCGTCCATCCTGTCCGGGAGCAGAGCAGAGTCTGACCTCGCTTCCTCTTCTGCCCAGAATTCTATTCTGTTTATTCCACCTACCTATGTTCTAAGCTATGAGGCCAAGCAGTTGGTTTATTATAATTAACCAATTACCTTCCTCCATCAGGAGTCTGTAGTATGACTAGTAAAAACCCAGAGATAGATATTGGAGTTCAAGCTGAAAGATCAGAGATGCAAAGTAGCCAACCACTAGAGAGCTCTTACCTCTGTAATCTTCAGACTGAAAAAAAGAGCAAGTTCCTGTCTCATCCTGTCTTACATTCCTCTCTAGTGCTGGGATTAAAGGCATGCATCACCACTGCCCAGACTCTGTGCCTAACTAGTGTGGCTGCTGGAATTAAAGGTGTGTGCCACCACTGCCTGGCCTGTATGGCTGACTAGTGTGGCTATCTTTGCACTCTGATCTTCAAGCAAGCTTTATTTATTAAACACAAATAAAACATCACTATAGGAGTCCAGTCAAAGAGAGGGAAGAGGAATTATATGAGCAAGAGCAGTCAAGATCATGACAGGAAAACCCACAGAGACAGTTGACCGGAGGTTGTGGGAGCTCGTGAACTCTAGACCAACAACTGGGGAGCCTACATAGGACCTAACTGCGCCCTCTACATATGAGTGACAGTTGTGTAGCTTGGTCTGTTTGAGGGGCACCTGGCAGTGGGACCAGGATCTATCCCTGGTGCATGATCTGGCTTTTTGGAACCTATTGCCTATAGTGGGATGCCTTGCTCAGCCTTTATGTGGGTGTAGAGGGGAGGAGAGGGCTTAGCCCTGCCTTACTTTAATGTGCCAGACTTTGTTGACTCCCCATGTGAGGCCTTACCCTTTCTGAGGAGAAGATGGTGGGTGGGTTAGGGAGAAGGGAGGAGAATGGAAGAGGGAAAGAGGGAGAACTGGAGTTGGTTTATAAAATGAATAAAAATTTTAAAGTAGAAAAAAGAACTTTGAAAACAAAAACACTATAAAAGATTTAAAAATAAACATAAGTATTTAGAAGATATTCTGACATGACCCTTTAAAAAAACATTAGTAGTGGATCCCTCTTTAGGGCCTATGGACCTTCCGGGGCACAGACAGATTCTTAGCCAGGATTACAGAGCCAGGTCTCCATCCCCTCCCTGTGGAATCAGCTTCAATCCAATCTGAAAGCTGTCGGCTACCCCCTTAACACTCATGCCATTATTGCATCAGAAGCCCCATCTTGCCTGCCTAGCAGGTTGCTGCTATAGTTCTCAGGATTCACACTGGATAAGACTATTGATAACCTTTCTTTCCCAACAGCCCGCATAACCCGAAGGCTAGCCACTAGGGATGAAGCTTCCAACTCAGTTCCAACTTGAGTTCTCTCTTCCTTTGTGCCATGCGGCCAAAGTGTGTGATTTCTTCAGCATTAGCGTTTAACCATGAGTTCTGCTGGGAAACTAAGAGCGAAGGCCATAGGTTGCTTTATTTTAAGTCCCTCTGGGACATCCACACCCTTAAGGTGGGACCTCACACCTGGCATTAGGATTTTCATTTTAATAGCTATGGTTTCTGGGAGCAGCACCCACGTATGTAGGGTGCCTCCTTTCAAATTCATTTTCGTTAAGAAATCATATTTAAATTACTTTATAAAGTAGTAAGCCTCCATATGACTTGCCATACATATTGAGTTTTGGCTAGCCCCTTCTTCCAACCTCCCCTCTCCTTTTCCCTCTCCCCTGTCCTCCTCCACTATCCCCCTCTGCTTTCATATCTCGTGTGTTCTACCATCTTCTCCCACCCCCATTTAAGGCCTCTTTCCACCCCCAAATCATACATACTTTGTGGATTCCTGGCCTCCAAATACACCCCAAACTATACGCACAGCTTTAAAAATCCCCAAAGCTAGGATTCACATCTGAGAGAGAACACGTGTTTTTTTGTCCCTCCGGGCCTGGGTACCTCGCTTGGCATGGTTTCCCGTTCCATTACTGTTCCCACAAAGTTCATAATTTCATTTTCCTCTACAGCTAAGCTGAATCGCATTGTCCATACATGCCATATCTTCATCACCCATGCCCCCATTGCTGAACATCTACACTCGCTCCATAACCCTCACACTGTGAATACAGAGGTAAAGAATATGGATATGCAGATATCTCTATGCTGGGGTAAAAAGTCACTGTGTAAACACCTAGAAGGAATATAGTGGCTTTTAAAGAATGCTGATTTCCTCAGGAGCTGTACCAGATTACACTCCCAACAGCATCAGCTCCAGGCTCCTCTTCCCCTGCTTCCCTGCCAGTCTTTATCATGTGTTTTCTTGATAGTAGCCATTCTGACCAGGGTAACATCAAATCCTAAAATAGTGTCATTTGCATTTCTCTGGTTGTACACATTGTAAAGTATTAGCCTTTGCGTTTTTTCTATTGAAAACTTTGTTCAGTTCCGTAGACTGGTTCTTAAGCAGGCTCTTTTCTTTATGTTCAGGTCTTTAGCACTCTGTGTATTCTAGATTTATCTATCTTAATCCTCTGCCAGATGTAGCTGGCAAAGATTTCCTCCCATTATGTATTCTGTAGGTTGGGTTCTTTTCCCTGCATTGACAGTTTGTTTTGGAGCACAGAAACTGTGTCATGTCTTGAATTCTTACTTATCGGTTATCAACTGCTGCAGGGTCACTCACAAGCCTTCACCTGTGCCTATGTCTTGAAGCGTGCTCTCTACCTTACCTCTGGCAGTTTCAGAGTCTCAGCCCCGACGCTGAAGTCTTTGATCAGTTTGTAATTGACTTTTGAGAAGGGTGAGAGATGGGGATCTAGCTTCATCCTTCTACACACGGACATCCTGTTTCCATAGCTACAGTTGCTGAAGGCGCTGTCGTTGGGAGCAGTGAGCCCCCAGATCCTGACTTTCTTGTAATCCTCTGGTCTGAGTGTCTACAGCTGCTCTGAGCAGGAGACCTTCAGGAGTTCCTAATGGCAGGAGAGTGGTTTCTGGTGGGTTTGGCTGGGGTGTGGCTATCTCTATATAATCTGCCCCTGAACACAATAAAGGGGGCATTCTTTATTGCAGACATACATGCAGGTAAAAACACGCCAAAATATTTAAAAACCATATAAAAATTTTAAAATACAAGAGAAATGAAAAACTGAACCATTCTATTATCCAGCAATCTGATTTCTGGAAACGTGTGCAGAGGAAGACAGAACCGTGATCCTGTAAACCCATGTTTGCGGCTGCGCTGTTGTCAGTGTTCAGACATGTAAACACCTAGATGCCAGTCAACCGATGATAAAAAAAAAATGAGCTAAATAGAAATATAAACCGGAATATTTCTCAGTGGTGGCAAAGAATGTTCTACCACTTTCAGGAAAATGGATGGAACTGAAAGACGTTATTCCAAACAAAATGTGTTAGGTGAGGAAAGGCACATCCAATGCTCTCTTGTGTGTAAATTCTTAAGGATAACTAGAATGTCTCGCTTTGATTGCTACAGGCTGGAAACAACAGGGAAGAGAGGGACTAGGGTTGAAGACCAGGTACCAAATACAGTTGCATGGAAACCAGATGCTCAAATGTTTGACAGAAGAGAGGGATGAACTATCCCGATTTGACCAATACACATTGCATATGTTCACTGAAATATCACACTGCACCCTTCAAATATGTATGATTACGATGTATCAAGCATTACTAGATATTTAAGGAGACAGAAACCTTAGCTGTTCTGATTTGATCAGTATATGCTGTATAAACATATTAAACTACCACAGTATAACCCACAAATTTGTATCATTCAGAATTTTTTAAAATTCACAAGAAAGATATGTCAATAAAACATTTTTATGTTCAGGTCATTTATAGCTAGTGAAACAAAGAAATGATTGAATGCAAAAAAATCATAATTCATAATTTAACTTAGAAACCTAGACAATCATACCAAGATACTGGAGAAGAATCTTTAATAAGCCTAGTGTCTTAATTTTTGTTGTGACAAGAACAAAAATATTTTGGTAGTAATTTATGTTTAAGTATATGAGTAAAGATGTACAATGTCATTTAAATTTAGACATTAATTTAAAACCAAAGTAGAGGAGAATGAACGCCTTGGTACATGCCATAAGCTAAACACTGGCATAAACTAAAGACAAGGAAGTCTTTTTTTTTTTGGTTTTTCGAAACAGGGTTTCTCTGTGGTTTTGGAGCCTGTCCTGGAACTAGCTCTTGTAGACCAGGCTGGTCTCAAAGTCACAGAGATCCGCCTGCCTCTGCCTCCTGAGTGCTGGGATTAAAGGTGTGCGCCACCACTGCCCGGCCCAACAAGGAAGTCTTCAAAGCACCTGTGGGTCAAAGCTCGCTGCCTCCAGTGACTCCTTATAGAGCTAGTGGTCTTCCAAGGGCCCCTCTTCTCCCAGGGAGTGGTTGGAGTCACTTCTACTACACTCTGATAGTTCAGATCCCAAACTGTATTCCCCCAGACTAACCTCAAAACAAACTGACAAACGTATGAATATTCCACTCGAAAGACAAAGCTCTTCACATGAGATATCTTCAACTCAATCCTGTGCTGTTTACCAGAAGCACACCATAACAATAAAGGTACAAAGTGGTCAAAAGTAAAAGGATAAAAAAAGTTTAGCACAATATGCATACTCCAAAAGACAAGAATATCCATACTAACACCAGACAAAGAAGACTCTAAGGACAGAAAGGTTGTTAAGGAAAGGGAAGCACGGGGTGGAAACTGGAGCGATGGTTCAGATGTTAGGAGCACATCTATGCAGCCTTGGGGACGGGAGTTCAGATCCCAGCCCCCACGTAGAGAGGTGACTGTCTTAATACTCACCTGAAATCACAGCTCTGAGGTGGACAGAAACAGGAGGGGGCTGGGGTTTGCCAGCGTCCAGGCTAATGGAGAAAATGTAAACCCTGGGATCAGGGAGAGACCCTGCCTCAAAGGAGTAAGCAGTGATAGAGGATGACCCCCAACACTCACAAGTGCACACACCTGCACACACTCACACAGACCCACACTCACGCCAAAAAATAAGTAAATAGTTCTTTTTCAAAGGTAGAAATAATAACATGCAATCCACCATAGAGAATTTGCAACTGCAAATCTCCATGTACCAAACATCAGTAATTCAGAACACGTGTAGCAAATGTCAATCATGACTACAGTAGAATATTTTGTAGTATGTTTTTAAACTATGTGCAAAAACAAAAACAAAGGAATTCACAGCAATACAATATGGCTGAATGAGTAAATAGAAATCATGCTTTTATTCATGTATTTATTTTTGAGGGGTACTAAGAAATGAACTCAGGGCCTTGCACATGCTAAGCACACACTCCACACTGAGCTACAGCCATGGTCTCTAAGTGCTTTCTTTTTAACCAACTCAGCTTTCTGAATTCGTTTTGCCCTTGGCAATTTTCTTTGTTTTATTTCTGGCCTAGCACATGTTAAAGTTAGGCATGCTAACTTCGGTTGTATTTTAACAACATGGGCGCTCAGAGGACCTCGCTCACTACCAGAAGAACAAGTCCATCACAATAGTTACTGTTAAAATTTTCCAGGCCTGTTACCACTACGGGGCTGATCTGTGTTTTCCACTATGCTGTAAGAGCAATCAGAATGGAGAACCTTGCCAGTTTTCATTTAGAAATATATGTTCTGGAGCCCCAAATCAATACCAGTTGATATTGAAAATGTCCACTTTAACAAGCTTATCAGGAGTTGATAGTCAAAAAAAAAAATACACAAATAAATGAATATGTCCAAAGCAAGCAATGTGCAGGCTACATGAACAGAGACAGGAGGATTGGCTTTATCTTGCCAAGACCATGGACATCTGGGCATAATTTTCTTATAAACCCCGAATCCCATGGGGAGGAGACCTTTTGACCTTTGAAGACACCATGGTTCTAAGACGGCAGATCACCTCATTTCACCATCTATGAGCACAGGTTTGGGGATGAGTCTGGACTTGGAAATTTAGTTCCCATGTCTTGTGTGCTTCTGGGGAAATTGTTTAATCTCTCAGCTCTGTGTTTCTCTACTAAAGAAGAGTCATAACTTCGCATTGGCTCATGCGTGTTCAATGAAATGACCTGGGCCAGCTGTTTAGATGAAGCTTGGTCTTTCTTGGTGATTATGGCATAGAGGGTCTTGCTTACCACCTAGTCGGTGTCAAATGAATTAGTAAGTCCATGTACCAGAGATTCACAGTGACGTTTTCTGAGCTTTGATTCTCATTACCCTTCCCCCTTGTAGGGGGTTCTTTTAAACTTCTTTGGGGTTCTGTATTGTGGAATATTTGTTTAACTAGGTAAATCACGTGTTTATACTGCATTTGTTTAATTATGTAAAGATGTGTTGCTGTTTCACCTTGCCTGCCTAAGGCAGCTGATTGATCTACTAAAAAGCTGAATAGCCAATAACTAGGTGGAAGAGTGCTAGGTAGGGCTGGTGGGTAGACAGAATTAATAGGAGAGGACAAGAGGAGAAGAAAGAGAAGAGAGAGAGTGAGGGAGAAGCAGGACATGCCTGAGGCCAGAAGCCAGCCACCAGATAGACAGACACAGAAAAGTAGGGCATACAGAAAGAAGTGCAAAGATCCCCACGACAAAATGTAGATAAAGAGAAACAGATTAAAATAAGAGTTCAGATAAGGCTGAGCATTCATAACTAATAATAAGTCTCCGTGTCATGATTTGGGAACTAGCAGGAAAGCCTGCTAAAGTTCTGCTTTTAATAGCCTCCCTCTGTCCCCGTAAACAACAAAAGATACCGAAGGTGTGATCTTTGTATAATGTCTCAGGGTGAGAGCCGTGCAATGAATACACCCGCACTGTCCAAGTCCCAGACTGAAAGATTCTAACGGTTTTTCAATTCTGCTTCATAAACCCCTTCTGGAAACCAGCCATCGCATTTCACAGATTCAAATTCTCATTTGGGTAGGGGAAAAAAATGCCACAGTGCACGGGATCGCTGCCATCATCCACTAGCTCGGGGAAGTTTCCGTGACAGAGGAAAGAGAAGTGTGTGTGTGTGGAGAAGGAACAGTGGAACCGGTGGATGGACGGAATTATTTCTAGCTAAAACTAAATGCTCCATACAAAATGAGATGTCAAAAAAGCCTACAGGACAGGCAACACAGAGTGGCGAGACAAGGTACAGGGTCATGAGACAGTGTTACTGTCTGTTCTCTGTTGCTGTCGCTGATCTCTCCAAAGCAGAATTGCTTCTACGGAGCAGTTGGTGAGACGGCAATGGTTTCTCCAAGCGTTAGAAAAACGTCCTCTTAAAGTCCTTCATTGACACACGACGGTACCACAGTATGGGCAGCTGGATTTCCCTTTACACGGACAAGGAACGGTTAGATGATGGCTAATTGAGAAGTCGTAACTAGACTCTTCCCCTTATGACATTTCAACATCCTAAACCTTCCGTAGTCACTGAAGATTTAATCAGCTTTTGTAGACACTGCTTCTATTCTGGAGTTCTATCTCATGATTGGTTAATTGCTTTGCCAATTGATTGACTGATTGATTGATTGATTGATTTAGTGGGGGTGCACAGATACAACAGACATTTAGAGGTTATAGGAAAACCTGTGGGAATTGGTTCCCTCCCTCCTCCAACTGGGGTCCCAGGGATTGAGTCCAGAGACACAGAGTTACTGGCAAGGCAAACTCCTTTACCACTGAAACATTTTGCCAGTCCAAGAGGACAGTATTATAAAAGCACAAAGCTTAGCAATTGGATTAACGTGATCCAAACACGCTACTAACCACCACGGCACTTTTGTCTACACAAGCTCAAATTATCTCAATACCTTTGAAAGATTCTTGCAGGTTCTATTCAAAGTGCTTACTGTCTTTGGGTTCAGATCCCTCTTCAACGTCCCAAATATCTGTGTGCACGTGTGTTCATTCACACTCTAGTACAAAAGATTCTTAACAAAATTCTTGCTAAAAAAAAAAAAGACAAAATATGTGCTGCATGACCTTTTCCTCTGCCCACTTCCACTACTGCAGAACGGTAGCCCGTGGCAAACTCCTCCCACTCCATCCACAAACACCATTCAACAACACCCACACTTGTTCCAAGGCATACTTGGTGAATTTCGGAAGGACCCAAAGAAGGTCTCACGTTTATTTACAGAATAGCCAGCATGCTACCATGTGCCTAGGGACATTTTAGTCCTGTCTCTTGTAGCATCCCTATCTGTGGAACGGCCCCAGGATGCACCCAACAGGACTCCAGGAGGAAGGACAGTCTCTCCATTGATTCCATATTCTTGTCACTGTTCATGGCCAACGTCTTGCAGGTTTTACTAACCCAGCTGACCGACGGCCTTGCACACTTACTGTAGTGCTTAGATAGGATTCTAGTTAGGTCTGGGCTAGGAGACAAAGTGGAGGGAAAATCCAGCGGGCTTGGCTCAGAATGGCCCTTCCTGTCTGGTGACTCAGTTTTTGTGACTTGGCCAAGATTATTTTCTTCCCCTCAATCTGCTTCTCTTGCATTAGACTGAACTGCGTCCTGGGGGAGACGGAGGTGGGAGGATACAACTCCGGCCTTCATATGCTTACTTGTGGGGAGTGCTGGAGCCCTAGGGTGGGACAGCTGCGCCTGCCTAGTTCATTCATGATAATTATCGCCAACAACTTTTTGTTTTAAAATTCTCTCCAAAGAGACTATTTTAATGAGTTGTTTGGGGTTGCAGTGGTGGTCTGAAGGTACTTAAAATACCTCTTGTGGGAAGAACAATTGTTTCTAAGACCCAAAATAGACAAATTGCACTGGCCGACTTTATGTCAAGTCGTAACAAGGCACCAACAATTAAAAAAAAAAATAAATTCCTCGTTTTCTTCCCATCTTAACCAGAAATAAGAAAATGTTGAAGTTTGCCTAGCAGTTTTCTGCATCTACTTTCTTGAACGGTAGCCCAGGGCAGCTGGCACCCAGGGTAGCTCTGAATTTTCTCCGCATACATCCCCAGCCAAAAAAAGGGGGGGGGGGACTGCAAATATTCTTTGTGCTCATAGCTAATAAATTTACCACGGGGGGGGGTGGAGAAATGTATCTTTGTGGATAGGATCAATGGGCTCCCTAATGAAAAGCACATTGCACCGCCTGCCCCTAACGAGATTCCTGGGAGAGCTAGGAGCGAGCAGCAAGCCCGAGGTCTGTGCTGCCTTCAAAACTAACTGCTTCCAGGTGCCCAAGGATATGGCTTGAGCTAGGCTAGTGTTATTTTCAACCTTGTGCCGAGCAGTCTTTGTTCCGCTGAGTGTAAAGTTTCCCCTCATGGCCCATTTTATGACCGTGGGTTTCTGGGTTGCCTAACACCCAATACAAGAGCACCGAAAGGGCTTCGGTTTTATTGTTTTGTTGTGTTTTATTGACTACATGTTTTATACAGCTGATGGCTTGCTGGGAAGAGCGGCAGTAACAACTCACTTACACCACTCCAGTTTCTCCTCTTCTCAAGCGCCCAGCGGACTTTTATTACATCCACATGAAGATGTTAAAAAAAGAAGACACAGAGGCGGAGCAGAGGCCCTTGGTAAAAGTGTCAAAGCTGCAGACTGCTCCTTCCAAGCGTGGTCCTTGAAGGCCAAGGGCTTTCCAAAAGAGTAGGGGCTTGTTCCTGCTGTGGGCATGGAAGCAACGCCCTGCCCCTTGGCCCCACACCCCTACTCCCACTCCTCACCAGTCTCTTCCTCTTTGGAGTGAAGCCAAGGCACGGTTCTTTTCATTTGCACACCAGGCCTTCAGGAGAGTGCTTCATTTTGCAGCAGGTCTGAAGTAATCATCCAGCCTTCCAGTTTAATGACTGACCGCTCGGCAAATACGTCATCGGCGCCATTCCCCTGCACCTCAGCAAAGACGTCATCTCCTCCTCTCTCCGGGATCTGATCTTGCAGTCCTCCGTCCCCAAAACTTTCCCAAGTCAATTGTCAGAAAACATAAAAGCTTGAGCTTTTGAATTAGAGAGACCAGAGAACAAATGCCAGCTCCGGTCTCTCCTTGGCACTCTGAACGAGTTCTTTATGTTATCTAAGCTTCAGTTTTCCCACCTGAAGGCAAGGGCCTTGGAGATGCTGTGAACCGCTACAAGATCATCGCAAAGCATTATAGCTGGCCTGAATGCACACCAGTTAGTAACATGCTACATTTGTTTACATATTGTCCTGATTAGGCTCCTATTGTGATAACACAGTGACCAAAGACGACTTGGGAGGCAGGGTTCATTTTGGCTTGCCATGTAGAGTTCATCGTGAAGACAAGTCAGGGTGTAAACTGAAAGCAGGCACCTGGAGGTAGAAATCGAAGCAGAGGCCATAAGGGAGCATTGCTTACTAGCTTGCTCCCCATGACTTGCTTAGTCTACCTTCTGCACACCCCAGACTCACTGACCCAGGTGTGGTTTCCCCCAGGATGCACTGGGCCCTCCCACATCGATTAATCAAGAAGATGCCCAGAGACTTGCCTACAGGCCACAGCATAGGGTAGCATCTTCTCTATTGAGATTCCTTCTTTCCAGATTACTCCAGCTTGCGTCAAGTTGACAAAAAAAATTTTTTTAAATGGAAAGCTCACCAGCACACATAGTTATTAAAGCAACCCTTCAGTGTTTGCTTTTTGCTTATTGTCATTTTTATTGGCATAGGCAAATTATACAAAATAATGAGTCCGTGATATTATTGCCATTTGTTAGACTGGAAATGAATCAGTAGTTTTACAATGCGTTCATGCTGTTTGATGTTTCACTGGTCATAATATCCTGCTGAATGGAGGTATCATAATGTTTTAGCCATTTCTTCATTATCCAACATTTAAAATTCTCTTCAATCTACATACATAATGCTCTGCCATGCGTGTTTGTGCATAAGCTTATCCACATTAATGACTAACCCTTCAGACAGACAGTTCAGTGCGGGCCTACAGTGTCAAAGCTGCAAGCCTTGACTCAGTACCTATTCCTGAAAGGTTTCCTGAGAAACTTATCCTGACATTTTGCAAAAATACTAACATCATTAAGTCAACAGAAATGGAAAAGTCCCAATTTGGCTTTTTTTTTTCTGAAACATTCATATTTGAGCATAAAGGCCAACGCCACTACACTGCAAGAGAAATAGAAACTAGTCATACAGGTGGTGCCATCCAAACTAGCCTGCAAACAGGTGACAGACTTGCCTCCAGGCTATGCCCTCACCCCTACCACCCATTGGACTCTGTCCCTCCAAGAACCAATCTGCCACCCAACCCCACGCACCTGAACATCATCCCCATGGCCAGCCCTCCCCTTGCATCCCCGGAAGACTGCATAGGCACAGGAACAAACCACAGCAGCTGGAAGAACAGGCATGGGCATACATCACACCAGCTGGAAGAAAGGAGGAATAAACACCAGTGTAAGAATACATTCAACAACTAAAAGAACCATGTGGCACCACCAGAACCCAGTGATCCTACAACAGCAAGACCTGGACATTCCTATTCAGCTGAAACACAGAAAATGAACTTTAAAACGACTTTATGAAATGTTAGAGGCTCTGAAAAAAGAAATGAAAAATTCCCTTGAAGAAGCTGAGGAAAAAAAACAAACAAAAAAATTGGAAGAAATCAATTGGAAAAATTCATAAAACAAACCTCAACAGATACAAAAAGCATTGACATAACCCCTTGTATCTTATCAGACCACCATGGGTTAAAGTTAGAGTCTAACAACAACCCAAACTATAAAGGACCTACAAACTCATGGAAACTGAAGAACTCTCAATTGAACCACCACGGGCCCCGGAAAGAAATAAAGAAAGAAATTAAAGACTTCCAGAATTCAATGAAAATGAACGCACTACAGATTCAAACTTATGGGACACAATGAAAGCAGTGCTAAGAGGAAAGTTTGTTGCACTAAGTGCCTACATAAAGAATGTGGAGAAATCTTTTTTTTAAATATAATTTTTTATTGAAAAAAAATTTTCCGCCTCCTCCCCGCCTCCCATTTCCCTCCCTGTCTCCCTTTTCCCCCCTCCTCCC